>NC_091537.1:52742196-53045227 GCF_042242935.1 Bactrocera oleae | reverse complement strand
CATCAAACGAGTGGAAGTTAGGTTGAATCGAAAAGCTCTTCTTTGGCTTGGATAATAAAATACGAATGGTTGAAATCCATATTGCTCAAGGCTCAATAACCCGCCCATTACAAAAATTATGATATTCAGTATAAAATACCTTAAAAGTCTTTCGGGTTAGTGAAATTGTTCCAACGAACAGTAACTCATCCAGAACTCATATATAATAGTTCCACACATACCATACGGTCGACGCATTCGGCGTTTCCAGTCCTTCTCACTATTCGTGGGAAAATGGAAAATCATGATTACCACCACACGAATCGAAAAACCGTCACTCATCGTCGCTCTCTCATCATCAACTGGCTTGCTGAATATGCAAAAAAGACCAGTCTAGTGAGTAACGTTACATACTCATCGTATAACATAAATATAACCTAAAAAAAATTAAATAAATAAGGATGCACAAGCAGAAATCGATGTTGCACTCTTATGGGAAACGTCGTTCGTCTCTACACGGACATCGAAGGCTATACTCAGCAAACGATATAAATTCAATCATCATCACAGTTTTACAACACAGAAGAACTAACGATGGATACTAGAGCGGATATCTACCCACACATCATTAGAAGTGGATTGTTTTAAAATCAGACAATTGCATAGTGGTAGCGCAGAATACAGCATTCGTCTGGACCTAGACTTACTCGAATTCTATTCAAAACTTCTCAATCAATGAACCCTACAAATATAAAGCTATTTCGCAGATTCTGCAAGGCGGCTGAGATGTTTAATGCAAACAAATACGTAAAGTAATAGAGGAGTAATGCAGAGTTTTATCAGCAGCCCCAACTTTACTCAACATTAACTTACAAAACAGAAGAAGAAAAGAGAGAGAAATCACTCTACCGATTCCTCCGCAAAAAAACTCATCATTAAACAAGTAAGGAAGGGCTAAATTCAGGTTTAACCAACCATTTTATACTCTTGCAACTTGCAAGAATCAAAGCCTGGAAAATTCCTTCAACTGCAAGCAAAACGTTATATTAAACAATGTTGTGAAAGAATTAAACATCCATTATTCGATGAATTCATGAATAAATTACAATCAAATTTGGTTTATTATTGACTTATATTGGAGGCCATACACCTAGATTTAGTTTTATTGCTATATTCTAATCGCGTCAGCTAAAATTATATTAAAAACACCTTCAAATGAGATGTATGGTATATATATGTCACTCGACCGAAGAGGTTAAATTTAATATAAAGTCAACTTAATTTCACTAAAATATCACAGATTTTGATTAACCTAAACGGTTAAAAAACACTGCCCAGTTCTACTCGAGAACCTATTTTAAAGCAATCTTATATATAAATAGTACTCACTGACCAGCATAAAACTTGTTAGAATAACGAAAATCATTATAAATATTATATTGGAGTTGGGGTAGTATTGAACCGATCTTTGTCAATTTTTGCCACTAACATGCCACAGACTAATAAAATGCTCCCAGCGTTTTATTAAGGTACCTTACCTACCACCATTAATCATATGGAGTTGGAGTATGGTATGGAGTTCAGTCCGTAAATCCTAATTTTAGTTTTATGGGGCTAGATTAAGTTTTCGTCCAATTTTTATCCATTTGATACACAAAGATACTGTGTTATGGGTGAAACACGCTCTCTTATTTTCATTGAGATAATCCACATATTGGCCGATATATGGGGTATAAAGTCACCCGTAAGTTCACAAATCTTTATACTTGTATTAGGTATATGGGTGCTAAAGGCAGTATTGACCCGATTCAATCCATTTTTGACATACAGACATACTATTATAAGAAAGGGATCCTCTTTTAATTTCAATTATATATCTTACACATTGGCCGATATTTTCGGTAACAAGTTACGATATCTCAATTTTTACTCAAGTTACAGCTTGCATAGACAGACGGACGGACAGACAGACATCCGGATTTCAACTCTTCTCGTCATCCTGATCATTTATATATAAAAGCCTATATCTATCTCGATTAGTTTTATGTAATACAAATGACCGTTAGGTGAAGAAAAGTATTATACTCTGTAGCAACATGTTGCAAGAGTATAAAAAAGTAAAGAAAGTAGAAATCTGGAGAAACCATACCCCTTTTAACGCTGAAATCGTGGAATGGTATACTAAAACCGACCCGGACGTTGAGTGTTCAGGGGAAAGGTAATATATGTGAAGAAATTGTGTCAAGTGTTTACGGTATATTCCAGGCAAAGTGTTTCAGACGTACCCACGCTTTAATCAACTCAACCGTATTTTTAGAGCAAAACCTAGAGATGCATTGCCCTTTGAAGTGTTCGATAGTGTCAGCACGTTTATCATGGACGACAGGGCGATCAGCCAAATATTAAAAATTACGTTTCCTGATGTCGGTTAAGAAACCGCGTCTTCAATTGGCCTTGCCAATAGAGAAAATCTGCCATCAGGTAATGTAAGTGAAATGACAAATATTCCACAAAAAGCAAAAGATTTCTACGAAAGAATTAAAAACATGTTCCAAAGTCATCTGCTGCAAATTTTTTTGCTTTCCAAGCCGAGCAAAGAAAAATGTTCAAAATGAAAATGGAATGGGAAAAGAGAGACACAAAATATATCGCTTTGAGTAATAAAAGATAAAATGCTTATTTAGAGCAGAAATTGGAAGAGGAAAAGCTGAGCAAAAACCTTAAATTGTATTTAAAAATGTTACAGTTGGAAAGGTCGTGATAATTATTTCAAACGACGCTACAAAAGTATTCGAATTTGAGATGAAATATAAATATTCCCCCCAACAGTAATTTATTAACTTTAGTTTTCTTTGTATATTTCGTTTCTGCTTGCAATCTTCTATCACCCAAAGCATTATCCTTTTCGAGCTTCTCTTAAACTAAATACTTAAATTAAAATATCTGTTTATTTTGTATACAATAATTTAATGTGTAAATGTATAAATATATATCTTTAAGCACATTGACAGAACTGAGAAATGAATTAATATACCTTTAAGAAAACATTAATGAGTATATGCCTTGTTTTTTAATTTCTCCACCATTGTTGGGTGTATGGTCATCAGGTTCAGTAGAATATTCTGGCATCTGAAATGTCGTCGAACGAAGTGTAACCATGTATAATTATAATGTTATGGAAAATACAGCAGACAAGAAACCCATTGCAGCATAATTTATGTTTTTTTTTGTTAGACAGACGCATTCTTAGCTGCTTAAGGCCAAAACAATGATCTACTCTAATTTTCTATGCCTTAAATTAAATGCAATTTCAACTTTTCTATCCAACTGTCTTTTGTTGTTTCTGTAGGTGGTTAGTAACGTTACTGATAAAGAGTTTGCCAAGTCCCCAGCAACCCATTATTATGAAGAAAAATACTGCTCATTTTGCTTAAAGAGTGAGCTATTTCGATATATAACTATTCCATGCTAGCTTCCGGGATGACCAACCACGGCATGTCGAATTACTCGTTTGTAGTCACAGACTAATTGTGCTTTTTGAACATATGTGATTTCTGGAAAAGTATGATGTATGGTCTTCAATTGTCGATTCTGCTAATTAAATCTCTATCCCATCAATATATCCAATTATATACAGCAAAATCATCGACGGCATTCCATAACAACAGCATCCACTGCGTCATCATCACTTTCAATTTCTTGAAAAAAATTGTTACTAATTCAAATATTTTGCATAATTGTGCAAACTCAGATGCACAAGATTCTGAATTGAGCTATAAAGCAAATGGGTGCAGTATGTACAGAATGTTAAAATTTAAAATAGATTCTTTTGGTACAGACTTAACTCTAAACTTATAACAAATGTGTAGAATTGTTCTTACTATGTATTTTTTTTATAAAATAGCATATCCTAAACCTAAATAGACTTATCCAACACAATTTTATTGGCTTATCAAAAGCCATCTTAGCTTGCATATTGAACTAAAGGCATTGTCAGTTGATTGTTTTTTATACCCTGAACAAGTTATATTATATTTGCCACGAAGTTTGTAACACCCAGAAGAAAACCCTATAAAATAGTTAGCTAAGTTGATTTAGCCATGTCCGTCTGCCCGTCTGTCTGCCTGTATATACGCTAACTAGTCCCTTAGTTTTTAAGCTATTGTTCTGAAAATTCCCCTATCCTTTCCTGACTAAGAAGCTGCTCATTTGCCGAAACGGCTAATATCGAACCACTTTAACACAAACTGAACAATCACAAACAAGTGCTTGTATGGACATTTGCATACGTATCAAAATGTATGTATGTCGGAGAGTGTGCGAAGAAAAAAGCGAGACGAAAAGCACTCTCATGCGGCCAAGAAATATTCACTTCAAAAAACTACAATGTAAGAGCCTGTCTAATACCAAAGTACGAGTATATATATATGTGTATTTGTATGCTTCTCAACTAAAGCAATACATCTCGAACCCGTTTGCGATCTCTCTACGCAAGTATTTCCTACAATCACTTTGAACTTAAATTACATCCCTGCATAGTCAAGACATCTCATGACACTTGAACCCACCAGGAGCTGCACATATGGGTGAATTATGGGAAGCAGCCGTAAAACCTCAAGAAGAATTATCAAAAAAGATTGCAACGCTATAGAAATTCACATTTGAAGAATTTGCTTCCTATTAACCTGCATCGAAAGTTGTTAAAACTCTCGCCTAATAAGCCCCATAAACGACGACTAATAAACCTTAGAGCCAATAACTCCAGAACACTCTCTTATATTGTAGGTACCCCAATATTAACCCTTGCTGAACCCAATTATTAATCGCGAGCAGATGAAAAAGTTAACAATACCAGTATTTTTGTAAGAGATGAATTTTATATTACCTTAACGAACACAGACGATAAATATGGAAATATCCCCAACGTAACGCTTCAGTTAAAGATCGTCATAAAAGCGACAATATTTCATCAAACGAGTGGAAGTTAGGTTGAATCGAAAAGCTCTTCTTTGGCTTGGATAATAAAATACGAATGGTTGAAATCCATATTGCTCAAGGCTCAATAACCCGCCCATTACAAAAATTATGATATTCAGTATATAATACCTTAAAAGTCTTTCGGGTTAGTGAAATTGTTCCAACGAACAGTAACTCATCCAGAACTCATATATAATAGTTCCACACATACCATACGGTCGACGCATTCGGCGTTTCCAGTCCTTCTCACTATTCGTGGGAAAATGGAAAATCATGATTACCACCATACGAATCGAAAAACCGTCACTCATCGTCGCTCTCTCATCATCAACTGGCTTGCTGAATATGCAAAAAAGACCAGTCTAGTGAGTAACGTTACATACTCATCGTATAACATAAATATAACCTAAAAAAAATTAAATAAATATGGATGCACAAGCAGAAATCGATGTTGCACTCTTATGGGAAACGTCGTTCGTCCCTACACGGACATCGAAGGCTATACTCAGCAAACGATATAAATTCAATCATCATCACAGTTTTACAACACAGAAGAACTAACGATGGATACTAGAGCGGATATCTACCCACACATCCTTAGAAGTGGATTGCTTTAAAATCAGACAATTGCATAGTGGTAGCGCAGAATACAGCATTCGTCTGGACCTAGACTTACTCGAATTCTATTCAAAACTTCTCAATCAATGAACCCTACAAATATAAAGCTATTTCGCAGATTCTGCAAGGCGGCTGAGATGTTTAATGCAAACAAATACATAAAGTAATAGAGGAGTAATGCAGAGTTTTATCAGCAGCCCCAACTTTACTCAACATTAACTTACAAAACAGAAGAAGAAAAGAGAGAGAAATCACTCTACCGATTCCTCCGCAAAAAAACTCATCATTAAACAAGTAAGGAAGGGCTAAGTTCGGGTGTAACCAACCATTTCATACTCTTGCAACTTGCAAGAATCAAAGCCTGGAAAATTCCTTCAACTGCAAGCAAAACGTTATATTAAACAATGTTGTGAAAAAATTAAACATCCATTATTCGATGAATTCATGAATAAATTACAATCAAATTTGGTTTATTATTGACTTATATTGGAGGCCATACACCTAGATTTAGTTTTATTGCTATATTCTAATCGCGTCAGCTAAAATTATATTAAAAACACCTTCAAATGAGATGTATGGTATATATATGTCACTCGACCCAAGAGGTTAAATTTAATATAAAGTGAGTTGATTTGGAAAACGTCGACCAAAGGAACGGAGTTGTTTATATCACGAATATGCGGTTTAGACCATGGTATAGACCAATACCATTCTAATCCAGCCCTAAACCACATAATTTTGATGAAAACTTGTCAACTTAATTTCACTAAAATATCACAGATTTTGATTAGCCTAAACGGTTAAAAAACAGATGGAAAGGCGGAAATAATTTTATGGGGTATATTGGGGATAGAGAAAGGGACGGGCTGATTGCATTACTTTTGACATTGCTCAGTTCTACTCGAGAACCTATTTTAAAGCAATCTTATGTATAAATAGTATTCACTAACCAGCATAAAACTTGTTGAATAACGAAAATCATTATAAATAGAATATGGGAGTTGGGGTAGTATTGAACCGATCTTTGTCAATTTTTGCCACTAACATGCCACAGACTAATAAAATGCTCCCAGCGTTTTATTAAGGTACCTTACATACCACCATCAATCTTATGGAGTTGGAGTATGGTATGGAGTTCAGCAGGATGTTCGTAAATCCTAATTTTATTTACATGGGACTAGGTATAGTTTTCGTCCAATTTTTATCCATTTGATACACAAAGATACTGTGTTATGGGTGAAACACGCTCTCTTATTTTCATTGAAATAATCCACATATTGGCCGATATATGGGGTATAAAGTCACCCGTAAGTTCACAAATCTTTATACTTGTGTTAGGTATATGGGACATACAGACATACTATTATATGAAAGAGATCCTCTTTGAATTTCAATTATATATCTTACACATTGGCCGATATTTTCGGTAAAAGGTCAACTATAAGTACTGCCGCCCAAATATTTGGTACCTAGAGGCTTGAACATTTTTGGTTCGATTTTGAAAATTTATGGCCACTTCGGGGCATATTTTAAAGGCATTATTCGTTCAAAACTTTATCCGATACATTCATTGGTTCTTGATTTGCATGCTGGAAAGTGAAAGAATCAGAAAGAATTTAAAATTTTGTTATATGGAAAGTAGGCGTGGTTGCAGTAAGCCCATTTTCGTACTGTAATATGGGAATGTCAAAATAATCCCATGTACCAAATTTGGTTGAAATCGATTAACGAGGTTCCGCGATATGTGGGCAGTGCCACGTCCATCGTCCAACTTTGTCGGTGGTTCCAATTAAACGATTTCATACCAACTTGTGGTAAAATTTAATATCTTTGTCGTATTTAGTTATTGATTTAAAGCGCTTTAAGTAGTTTTTAACAGTACTGTTATATGCGAGTGGTCGGTGATACCATCGGATTTCATCCATTTTACACTATCCTGAGCGAAATTGGTTAGTTTAGCTTGATCGGTTATAACGGAGATATGTTTATTAAACCTTTTAGAGGTGCCTCTTGCTACAGAGATCCCCTGTGCCAAATTACAGTTCTATATCTTAATTTAGTGCTCAGTTATGGCACTTTATAGGTTTTCGTTTAATGGCATTTTGTGGGCGTGGAAGTGGCCCGATTTCGCCCATCTACGGACTCGTCCTTACTTGTTTGCCAGGATATACGTGTACCAAGTTTCATTAAGATATCTCAATTTTTACTCAAGTTCCAGCTTGCATAGACAGACGGACGGACAGAGAAACATCCGGATTTCAACTCTTCTCGTCACCCTGATCCTATATCTATCTCGATTAGTTTTATGTAATACAAACGACCGTTAGGTGAAGAAAAGTATTATACTCTGTAGCAACATGTTGCAAGAGTATAAAAAAGTAAAGGAAGTAGAAATTTGGAGAATCTCCTCTACTCAACCCCTTTTAACGCTGAAATCGTAGGATAGTATACTAAAGCCGACCCGGACGTTGAGTGTCCAGGGGAAGGGTAATATATGTGAAGAAATTGGGTCAAGTGTTTACGGTATATTCCAGGCAAAGTGTTTCAGATGTACCCACGCTTTAATCAACTCAGCCGTATTTTTAAAGCAAAACCTAGAGGTGTATTGCCCTTTGAAGTGATAGTGTCAACACGTTCATCATGGACGATCAGCCAAATATTAGAAGTTAAGAAACCGCAACTTCAATTGGCCTTGCCAATAGTGAAAATCTTCCATCAGGTAATGGGAGTGAAATGACAAATATTCCACAAAAAGCAAAAGATTTCTACGAAAGAATTAAAAACATGTTCCAAAGTCATCTGCTGCAAATTTTTTTGCTTTCCAAGCCGAGCAAAGAAAAATGTTCAAAATGAAAATGGAATGGGAAAAGAGAGACACAAAATATATCGCTTTGAGTAATAAAAGATAAAATGCTTATTTAAAGCAGAACTTGAAAGAGGAAAAGCTGAGCAAAAACCTTAAATTGGATTTAAAAATGTTACAGTTGGAAAGGTCGTGATAATTATTTCAAACGACGCTACAACAGTATTCGAATTTGAGATGAAATATAAATATTCCCCCCAACAGTAATTTATTAACTTTAGTTTTCTTTCTTTGTTTATTTCGTTTCTGCTTGCAATCTTCTATCACCCAAAGCATTATCCTTTTCGAGCTTCTCTTAAACTAAATACTTTAATTAAAATATCTGTTTATTTTGTATACAATAATTTAATATGTAAATGTATAAATATATATCTTTAAGCACGTTGACAGAACTGAGAAATGAATTAATATACATTTAAGAAAACATTAATGAGTATATGCCTTGTTTTTTAATCTCTCCACCATTGTTGTAGAATATTCTGGCATCTGAAATGTCGTCGAACGAAGTGTAATCAGGTATAATTATAATGCTAAGGAAAATACAGCAGACAAGAAACCCATCGCAGCATAATTTTTTTTTTGTTAGACAGACGCATTCTTAGCTGCTTAAGGCCAAAACAATGATCTACTCTAATTTTCTATGCCTTAAATTAAATGCAATTTCAACTTTTCTATCCAACTGTCTTTTGTTGTTTCTGTAGGTGGTTAGTAACGTTACTGATAAAGAGTTTGCCAAGTCCCCAGAAACCCATTGTTATGAAGAAAAATACTGCTCATTTTGCTTAAAGAGTGAGCTATTTCGATATATAGCTATTCCATGCTAGCTTCCGGGATGACCAACCACGACATGTCGAATTACTCGTTTGTAGTCACAGACTAATTGTGCTTTTGGAATATATTATATGTGATTTGTGGAAAAGTATGATGTATGGTCTTCAATTGTCGATTCTGCTAATTAAATCTCTATCCCATCAATATATCCAATAATATACAGCAAAATCTTCCGCGGCATTCCATAACAACAGCATCCACTGCGTCATCATCACTTTCAATTATTAGAAAAAAATTGTTATTAATTGAAATATTTTGCATAATTTTGCAAACTCAGATGCACAAGATTCTGAAATGAGCTAGTATGTACAGAATGTTAAAATTTAAAATAGATTATTTTGGTACAGACTTAACTTTAAACTTATAACAAATGTGTAGGATTGTTCTTACTATATATTTTTTTATAAAATAGCATATCCTAAACCTAAATAGACTTATCCAACATAATTATATTGGCTTATCAAAAGCCATCTTAGCTTGTATATTGAACTAAAGGCATTGTCTGTTAATTGTTTTTTATACCCTGAACAGGTTATATTATATTTGCCACCAAGCTTGTAACACCCTAAAGAAAACGTCGGAAACCCTATAAAATAGTTAGCTAAGTTGATTTAGCCATGTCCGTCTGCCCGTCTGTCTGCCTGTATATACGCTAACTAGTCCCTTAGTTTTTAAGCTATTGCTCTGAAAATGCTCCTATCCTTTCCTGACTAAGACGCTGCTCATTTGCCGAAACGGCTAATATCGAACCACTATAACACAAACTGAACAATCACAAACAAGTGCTTGTATGGGACATTTTTTTACATGACTTATTATCTTCACGAAATTTTGCATGAGTTATTTCTTAAAGCAATAATTTAATCTTCGAAGAAATTATTTAGACCAGATCACTATTTATTTTTGTTGGGACCTTGTACGCAGACATTTTCTGCCTAGTATATGTGTATGCCAATGAGCAGCTAGAAGCCTGCGAAATGAATTGACCAAGAATACGTATCAAAATGTATGTATGTCGGAGAGTGCGCAAAAACAACCACACATGCATTGCTACAATGTGTTTATGATGGCGCTCATAGCAAAAAAAAAGCGAGACGAAAATCACTCTCATACGGCCAAGAAATATTCACTTCAAAAAACTACAATGTAAGAGCCTGTCTAATACCAACGTACGAGTATATACATATGTGTATTTGTATGCTTCTCAACTAAAGCAATACATCTCGAACCCGTTTGCGATCTCACTACGCAAGCATTTCCTACAATCACTTTGAACTTAAATTACATCCCTGCATAGTCAAGACATCTCATGACACTTGAACCCACCAGGAGCTGCACATATGGGTGAATTATGGGAAACAGGCGTTAAACCTCAAGAAGAATCATTAAAAAAGATTGCAACGCTATAGAAATTCACATTTGAAGAATTTGCTACCTATTAACCTGCATTGAAAGTTGTTAAAACTCACGACTAATAAGCCCCATAAACGACGACTCATAAACCTTAGGGCCAATAACTCCAGAACACTCTCTTATAGGTACCCCAATATTAACCCTTGCTGAACCCAATTATTTAAGAATCGCTAGCAGATGAAAAAGCTAACAATACCAGTATTTTTGTAGGAGATGAATTTAATAATACCTTAACGAACACAGACGATAAATAAGGTAATATCCCCAACGTAATGCTTCAGTTAAAGATTTAGTCGTCATAAAAGCGACAATATTTCATCAAACGAGTGGAAGTTAGGTTGAATCGAAAAGCTCTTCTTTGGCTTGGATAATAAACTACGAATGGTTGAAATCCATATTGCTCAAGGCTCAATAACCCGCCCATTACAAAAATTATGATATTCAGTATAAAATACCTTAAAAGTCTTTCGGGTTAGTGAAATTGTTCCAACGAACAGTAACTCATCCAGAACTCATATATAATAGTTCCACACATACCATACGGTCGACGCATTCGGCGTTTCCAGTCTTTCTCACTATTCGTGGGAAAATAGAAAATCATGATTACCACCACACGACTCGAAAAACCATCACTCATCGCCGCTCTCTCATCATCAACTAGCTTGCTGAATATGCAAAAAAGACCAGTCTAGTGAGTAACGTCACATACTCATCGTATAACATAAATATAACATAAGAAAAATTAAATAAAAAAGGATGCCCAAGTTGCACTTTTAATGGCAAACGTCGTTCGTCCCTACACGGACATCGAAGACTATACTCAGCAAACGATATAAATTCAATCATCATCACAGTTTTACAACACAGAAGAACTAACGATTGAGACTAGAGCGGATATCTACCCACACATCATTAGAAGTGGATTGTTTTAAAATCAGACAATTGCATAGTGGTAGCGCAGAATACAGCATTCGTCTGGACCTTGACTTACCCGAATTCAATTCAAAACTTCTCAATCAGTGAACCCTACAAATATAAAGCTATTTCGCAGATTCTGCAAGGCGGCTGAGATGTTTAATGCAAACAAATACATAAAGCAATAGATGAATAATGCAGAGTTTTATCAGCAGCCCCAACTTTACTCAACATTAACTTACAAAACAGAAGAAGAAAAGAAAGAGAAATCACTCTACCGATTCCTCCGCAAAAAAACTCATCATTAAACAAGTAAGGAAGGGCTAAGTTCGGGTGTAACCAACCATTTTATACTCTTGCAACTTGCAAGAATCAAAGCCTGGAAAATTCCTTCAACTGCAAGCAAAACGTTATATTAAACAATGTTGTGAAAGAATTAAACATCCATTATTCGATGAATTCATGAATAAATTACAATCAAATTTGGTTTATTATTGACTTATATTGGAGGCCATACACCTAGATTTAGTTTTATTGCTATATTCTAATCGCGTCAGCTAAAATTATATTAAAAACACCTTCAAATGAGATGTATGGTATATATATGTCACTCGACCGAAGAGGTTAAATTTAATATAAAGTCAACTTAATTTCACTAAAATATCACAGATTTTGATTAACCTAAACGGTTAAAAAACACTGCGCAGTTCTACTCGAGAACCTATTTTAAAGCAATCTTATATATAAATAGTACTCACTGACCAGCATAAAACTTGTTAGAATAACGAAAATCATTATAAATAGTATATTGGAGTTGGGGTAGTATTGAACCGATCTTTGTCAATTTTTGCCACTAACATGCCACAGACTAATAAAATGCTCCCAGCGTTTTATTAAGGTACCTTACCTAACACCATTAATCATATGGAGTTGGAGTATGGTATGGAGTTCAGCATAATGTCCGTA
Organism: Bactrocera oleae; assembly: GCF_042242935.1. NCBI lineage: Eukaryota > Metazoa > Arthropoda > Insecta > Diptera > Tephritidae > Bactrocera > Bactrocera oleae. The sequence continues at coordinate 53,032,665 of NC_091537.1, read as the reverse complement.
AATCCTAATTTTAGTTACATGGGGCTAGATTAAGTTTTCGTCCAATTTTTATCCATTTAATACACAAAGATACTGTGTTATGGGTGAAACACGCTCTCTTATTTTCATTGAGATAATCCACATATTGGCCGATATATGGGGTATAAAGTCACCCGTAAGTTCACAAATCTTTATACTTGTATTAGGTATGTGGGTGCTAAAGGCAGTATTGACCCGATTCAATCCATTTTTGACATACAGACATACTATTATAAGAAAGGGATCCTCTTTTAATTTCAACTATATATCTTACACATTGGCCGATATTTTAAAAAGTCAACTATAGGTACTGCAGTTTTTGTTCGATTTTGACAATTTTTGTTCATATCGGGGCATATTTTAATGGCATTATTCGTTCAAAGCTTTATCCGATACATTCATTCGTGCTTTATTTACATGCTGGAAAGTGAAAGAATCAGAAAGAATTTAAAATTGTGTTACATGGAAGGTAGGCGTGGTTGCAGTAAGCCCATTTTCGTATTGTAATATGGGAATGTAAAAATAATCTCAGGTACTAAATTTGGTTGAAATCGGTTAACCAGGTTCCGAGATATGTGTGGGCAGTGCCACCCTCATCGTCCAACTTTGTCGGTGGGTCCAATTAAACGATTTCATACCAAATTGTGGTAAAATTTAATATCTTTGTCGTATTTAGTTATTGATTTAAAGCGCTTTAAGTAGTTTTTAACAGTACTGTTATATGCGAGTGGTCGGTGATACCATCGGATTTCATCCATTTTACACTATCCTGAGCGAATTTGGTTAGTTTAGCTTGATCGGTTATAACGGAGATATGTTTATTAAACCTTTTAGAGGTGCCTCTTGCTACAGAGATCCCCTGTGCCAATTACAGTTCTATATCTTAATTCAGTTATGGCACTTTATAGCGAAGTTGTAACAGCGATAAAATACAAAGGGCCGAGTAATGATGCCATGTGTGGTCAGCTATTAGACTAACTTTATTCGCAAAAGTCTTCTCCTCTTCATAAAAGGAGAATAACCCAAGTACATACTTTACTCTATTGCTCCTTCGTATATAATGTAGTTATTAACAAAAAGAGAAATATAACAAGTAAGGAAGGGCTAAGTTCGGATGTAACCGAACATTTTATACTCTCGCAAAGTCAAATGATACACTCGTTTGAGATTTCTTTGTGGATTGACTGATATTTTCGGTAGAAGGTCAACTATAGGCACTGGGGTCCACATATTTAGTACTTAGGGGCTTGAACAGTTTCGGTTCGGTTTAGACAATTTTTGGCCGCAAGGTGGCATACTTTAAACGTATTATTCGCGCAAAGTTTTACCCCGATATAATCATTGTTGCTTGATATGCATAGTTGAAGTGAAAGAATCAGATGGAATTGAAAATGGTGTTATATGGGAAATAGGCGTGGTTGTAGTCCGATTTCTCACTATAATATAGAAATATGAAAATAACGTTATGTACCGAATTTTGTTGAAATTGGTTAAGCAGATCTCAAGAAATGGGTTTTCACCTAAAAGTGGGCTGGGCCACGCCCACTGTCTAATTTTGAACGCGGTTCCTATATAGTCATCTCATACCATCCCAGAGATAAAATTTAATGTCTCTGGCGTGTTTAGTGCTTGATTTATCGCGCTTTTAGTAGTTTTTAACAGTACCGTTATATGGGGAGTGGGCGGAGTTGCCACCCGATGTCAACTATTTTCACACCGTCAATACAAGTGCTAAAACATTTGCTTCCAGTGAATTTTGTTATTATAGCATTAGCGGCTTAGGAGATATGCACATTAAAACTATTAGAGGCGGGACCACGCCCACTTTAAAAAAAAAAAATTTAACTGCAGATGCCCCTCCCTAATGTGATCCTGTGTACCAAATAACAGTCTTGTATCTTATTGCGGAGCTTAGTTATGGCAATTTATTTGTTTTTGATTAGTGGCGTTTTGTGGGCGTCGCAGTGGTCCGATTACGCCCATCTGCAATACCAACCGTCTCACGGTACCAAGAAACATGTCAACCAAGTTTCATAAGGATATCTCAATTTTTACTCTAGTTACAGCTTGCACGGACGGGTAGACAGTCACCCGGATTTCAACTCGTCTCTTCATCCTGATCATTTATATATTATATATAAGTATATCCCCATATCTAACTCGATTAGTTTTATGTGATACAAACAACCGTTAGGTGAACAAAACTATTATACTCTGTAGCAACAGGTTGCGAGAGTATTAAAAAATGGAACGAAGCATTGCAAGAGGCTGCTTACATATTAGGCTTAGTACATGTTAAATGGGACTAGCTAATGTACACAAACAAATATTCATGTAATTGCGTGGACAAGAACATAGCGGTAGCATAGGTGTGCAAAGCAAGCGTAAGCAAGCAATAAATATGTAAGTATGTACACAATGCAAATACAATTATTAACTGCATTGAGGTGAATGACTTCTAATGCTTGCCCTTGAATATTAGGCAAATAAGTAGAGAACAAGAAATAGCAAAAATATATAGAACATATGACCGTATAATGCAGTGGTTCTCAATTCGTGACCCAACAAGTACAAAAAAGTAAAGGAAGTAGAAATCTGGAGAATCTCCTCTACCCAACCATACCCCTTTTAATGCTGAAATCGTGGGATGGTATACTAAAGCCGACCCGGACGTTGAGTGTTCATGGGAAGAGTAATATATGTGAAGAAATTGGGTCAAGTGTTTACGGTATATTCCAGGCAAAGTGTTTCAGATGTACCCACGCTTTAATCAACTCAACCGTATTTTTAGAGCAAAACCTAGAGGTGCATTGCCCTTTGAAGTGTTCGATAGTGTCAGCATGTTCGTCATGGACGACAGGGCGATCAGCCAAAAATTAGAAATTACATTTTCTGATGTGGGTTAAGAAACCGCGTCTTCAATTGGCCTTGCCAATAGTGAAAATCTGCCATCAGGTATTGTAAGTGAAATGACAAATATTCCACAAAAAGCAAAAGATTTCTACGAAAGAATTAAAAACATGTTCCAAAGTCATCTACTGCAAATTTTTTTGCTTTGCACGCCGAGCAAAGACAAATGTTCAAAATGAAAATGGAATGGGAAAAGAGAGACACAAAATATATCGCTTTGAGTAATAAAAGATAAAATGCTTATTTAAAGCAGAAATTGAAAGAGGAAGAGCTGAGCAAAAACCTTAAATTGGATTTAAAAATATATCAGTTGGAAAGGTCGAGATAATTATTTCAAACGACGCTACAAAAGTATTCGAATTTGAGATGAAATATAAATATTCCCCCCAACAGTAATTTAATAACTTTAGTTTTCGTTGTATATTTCGTTTCTGCTTGCAATCTTCTACCACCCAAAGCATTATCCTTTTCGAGCTTCTCTTAAACTAAATACTTTAATTAATATATCTATTTATTTTGTATACAATAATTTAATATGTAAATGTATAAATATATATCTTTAAGCACATTGACAGAACTGAGAAATGAATTCATATACATTTAAGAAAACATTAAAGAGTATATGCCTTGTTTTTTAATTTCTCCACCATTGTTGGGTGTATGGTCATCAGGTTCAGTAATCTGGCATCTGAAATGTCGTCGAACGAAGTGTAACCATGTATAATTATAATGTTATAGAAAATACAGCAGACAAGAAATCAATCGCAGCATAATTTATGTTTTTTGTTTTTGTTAGACAGACGCATTCTTAGCTGCTTAAGGCCAAAACAATGATCTACTCTAATTTTCTATGCCTTAAATTAAATGCAATTTCAACTTTTCTATCCAACTGTCTTTTGTTGTTTCTGTAGGTGGTTAGTAACGTTACTGATAAAGAGTTTGCCTGGGATGACCAACCACGACATGTCGAATTACTCGTTTGTAGTCACAGACAAATTGTGCTTTTTGAATATATGTGATTTCTGGAAAAGTATGATGAATGGTCTTCAATTGTCGATTCTGCTAATTAAATCTCTATCCCATCAATATATCCAATAATATACAGCAAAATCCTCGGCGGCATTCCATAACAACAGCATCCACTGCGTCATCATTACTTTCAATTTCTAGAAAAAAATTGTTATTAATTTAAATTTTTTGCATAATTTTGCAAACTCAGATGCACAAGATTCTGAATTGCGCTATTGCCTAGCTATAAAGCAATGAGTGAAGTATGTACAGGATGTTAAAATTTAAAATAGATTCTTTTGGTACAGACTTAACACTAAACTTATAACAAATGTGTAGAATTGTTCTTACTATGTATTTTTTTTATAAAATAACATATCCTAAACCTAAATAGACTTATCCAACATAATTATACTGGCTTATAAAAAGCCATCTTAGCTTGTATATTGAACTAAAGGCATTGTCAGTTGATTGTTTTTTATAACCTGAACAGGTTATATTATATTTGCCACGAAGTTTGTAACACCCAGAAGAAAACGTCGGAAACCCTATAAAATTAACTATTTTACTATGGCTAAGTTGATTTAGCCATGTCCGTCTGCCTGTCTGTATATACGCTACCAAGTCTCTCAGTTTTTAAGCTATTGTTCTGAAAATGCCCCTATCCTTTCCTGACTAAGAAGCTGCTTATTTGCCGAAACGGCTAATATCGAACCACTATAACACAAACTGAACAATCAGAAGCAAGTGCTTGTATGTGACAATTTTTTATTTGACTTATTATCTTCACGAAATTTTTCATGAGTTATTTCCTAAAGCAACAATTTAATCTTCGAAGAAATTGTTTAGATCAGATGACTAGAACCGACGACCCTATGACCGATCGGAGTGAAGTGCTTGCGTGGAAAACATTTTCATTTGACGAGATATCTTCACGAAGTTAGGCATGAAGTATTCTCCGAAGAAATTGCACAGATCAGATCACTATAACATATAGCTGCCATATTAACTGAACGATCGGAATGAAGTGCTTGTAAGGCACCTTTGTATTTGTGAAAGGGAGTATAGCTTCGGTGTAACCGAAGTAAACGTTTTTTCTAGTTTCAGGATGGTTGCGTTTATGGAAAAAAGTCGTTGGCAATAACGATAACCCTTAGTTTTTTTGAAAATGTAAACAAATCAAAATTACAGATTCTGTTAGATGGGTATTGGGTTAAAATTAAGACATAATAAAAAAACGTTTGTTTTCAGTTTTTTGAATTTGTGACCTCAATGTATGGTATGTTTATAATAATAATAAACCCAACGATTACCCTCCTCCCGCCCAACCGACGCGAGGGGCGCAATCCGCATACGTGCGGAATTAGCCAAGTCAGAAAAGGCAAGAGAGTTTTTTAAGTGTTGAGATCTAAAACTGCTCAGCTACAGAGAACAAAAATTTCAACAGCTAAGATCTAAAGTTACAATATAATAAATTGTTACATTTTCATTTATTAAGAGAAAACAATAAAGTCTTTTTAATTTTGAAAAGTGAGTCAGATAAGTCAAATGTGCTGGAATGAGAATTAAAATCATGACATATACGGCGGAATGGCTCGTTTAGTTCAAAATTTGATCTACAGGATTTTAGCAGTAAAGGTCTAAACTGCCTCGAAAGGCGAACCGGGATATTAAATTTAATTTCAGACAGGAGAAAAGAACTGCAAACAGTTCCATTCAAAAGTTTCACTAAGAATATTATGCCAAGCATTTCCCTACGACTAGAAAGTGTAGGTAGAATAATAAGTTTTAAACGACTAGTGTATGGAGGTAGACTTACCCTAGCATCCCATCGGAAATGCGCTAAGGCGAATAGTAAAAATTGTTTTTGAACCGACTCTAACTTGTCAGAATGGATTTGGTAGCTAGGGTTCCATACCACAGAGCCATATTCCAATATAGGTCTAACCAAAGTTGTATAAAGTGTTTTAATAATATACGGATCTCTAAATTCTTTAGACCAACGTTTAACAAAACTGAGGACAGCTTTTGCTTTCAAGACCATGGTATCAATATGAAGACTGAAATTAAGCTTAGGGTCCATATTAACTCCCAAATCAACATAGTTTAAAACTTGCTCTAGAATATGGTGTTTTATTACATAAGAAGAGGGGTGCACAGATCTACGGGAAAAGCACATCGTCTTACATTTATTGAGATTCAATGGCAAATCATTTCTATCACACCATGCAACCAAATTGTTTAAGTCTGTTTGCAACAGACACCTTTCCTCAGTTGAAGTGTATGATTTAAAAAGCTTTACATCGTCAGCGTATAATAAAATTTTTGAGAATTCTATTACTGAAGAGATATCGTTAATAAACAACAAGAACAGAATCGGGCCAAGATGACTACCTTGCGGAACACCAGAAGAAACATTAATTGTATCTGAAGGTGTATCCTCAAATATCACTCGTTGTGTTCTATTATAAAGATAGGAAGATACCCATTGAAGGAATCTTGGCTGAAAGCCCAGCAGATCAAGTTTATGTATGAGAATCGAGATATTTACTTTATCGAAAGCTTTGCTAAAGTCTGTGTATATAACATCCGTATGCTTATGTTCCCTAAAACCCAATGATACATGGTTTACAAATTCAAGTAAGTATAGTCGAGTTCCCTTTACGAAATCCATGCTGAGATGAGGAAATTAACGGAGAAATCGAAAAGGTTATATGGTCAGTGATGATAGCTTCAAAAAGTTTAGGTATAACTGATAGTTTTGCGATACCTCTATATTTTTCAATGTTGGATCTAAATCCACTTTTATGCAAAGGGATTATAAATGACTGTTTCCATATTGAAGGAAATATACCGTGTTTAAGAGAGGAATTAAATATCCTTGTCAAAGGCAATTAAATATATTTGGCACTATTTTTTAGGAAGCATGAGGGTATCATGTCTGGGCCATAACTAAAAGATGGTTTTAACTTATTTAAATTAAAAAGGACGTCTTCTTCAGAAATAACTGGAGCGTTAATTAAAGTATTCGAACACAGCATTTGCTGATAAGAAAATGTTTTGGAAGAAATATTACAGTAGTTTGACTTGAAAAATTCTGCAAACATATTGGATATAATATCATTGTCACTTGAAATGATAGATTTGTATTTCATTGCGGACGGAAATTTGGAAATCCTGCGTTTGGAGTTGACGAAATCATAAAACGATTTTTGATTACATACAATATTTTTTTTACCTTATTTAAGTAATTGTTATAACATTTTTTGTTTAGGTCAAAATATTGTCGACGCAATAAAGAATGAACCGGTTTTTTTAAAATGTTGAAAGGCTCGAGTTTTTCTGTTTTTCAATTTATATAACTCTTTCGAAAACCACGGACTTATACTTTTGCTTTTATTAACAATTACTATTGGAACATACTTTTCAAATTAAAATGAGAGACACTCAATTCAATGTCACCATTATAATTAGGCCATGTTATTGTAGAAAGTTCTGTATTTAACTTTTTAAAATTAGCTTTTGCAAAGTTAAACCGAGTACAGAAGCACGAAGTTTGATGATTATTATCCCGTACAATGCCTGAGATTTCGACAGATATTTCCAAAGCAGGATGATATGAGTCCTCTGGTAGAACAAGAGGATTACTCTGAATAACGGAACACTTTGCAGAGGTATCAACGTATACTAAATCTAAGCATTTACCAAATTTATTCGGAATCAAATTAATTTGGTTCAGACCCAACTCGGACATTTTTTCGAAAAACTCATGAAAACATGACCGATTGCAAATCGGCACCATATAGTCATCGAAAGGTTTCCATGAAGCACACGGTAAATTGAAATCACCTAATACAATTATTGAGTCTGCATTATTTGCCATCGAGGTAGCACTATTTATTAAAGAAGCACGCTGCATGTATACAGATAAGTTCGAATGGGGTGGTATATAAGATAGGGTTAAATAAATAAAGCAACTATTAACGTATACTCTAATACATTTAAATTAAAATGAGTCGGTCCCTGGATCAAGAATATTTTCAAATGGGATAGAGGAATGCATGGAAAATAGAACACCTCCACCGATTCTGTTCAGTCGATCACATCTAAAAATTTGAAATTCGCTGTTTAAAATCTCATTATCAAAAATGTGAGGTTTTAACCAAGTTTCTGTAAATCCAATTATATGGAAATTAAAATTGGAACTGTTCAAAGACAAGTCGGTTAATTTTGTATTAAGACCTCTAACATTTTGATAATAAATGCTTAGCGAATTTCTACCAATCAGTTTTTTATATCGGTGGTTGCTTTTGGTAATTTAACACTGTTTTCCTCAGTTTGACTTCTAAGTTTAGGTTTAAATTCGCGTACAAAAGTCCCAGGTGGCCAGAATGAACTATCTAAGATCTTTTTGAATGTTTCAAGAGATACGTCTATTTTAAACGATGATATACTTCTATCATAATTGAAGTTAAATTTTCGTATATTGATATCATCGATTTTTAGACGTGACGAAATGTAAGATTTAATGTCCTCCACCAAGGTATCTTTGGCAAGTCTCGAAATATATATAGACTTTTTAGGTGGAATAACTATCAAGTTATTAACTGATGCTACTAAGTTAATAGGGGGAGCCTCTGGAATTGTGAGACACTTATTACTATTAGATAGAGCTTTTGGGGAATTGAGCTCTTTGGAAGTTGACGGCTTATCACCTTGAGGGCAAGGAGAAGAGAGATTTATTAGGTCATTGGGAGGAGACGTTCTTTTCTGAACAGAAGAACTAAGTGTTACTTCATCGGAAGGACGTTTACGCTTAGGAGCAGGTTTAGAGGATTCGTGAGAATCATTCAGGCACTTAAAAGATTTGAACAATTTTTCATAGTGCCTAAATTTTTCAGTGAGGGTTACAAGATCAAGACCGATTTCGTTAAAGCCATTGCGTGTCTCCCTATAAACTTTAAATAGATCGATTTCAATAGATCTACAATTTAAACAGGACCAACGCAATCCCTTACAGTCGATAATAGAATCTAAGATTCTACCAGTCAGTCCAGCACATTTAATATGGGCAAGCCCATCACAAAGCCAGCATGAAACGTAGCGATCTGACTCGCCTTTAATGTTACAATTGGGGAAGTTACAAGACATAATAAACCACAAGAATGGAGATCAAATAAAAGAGTAGGTAGAACAAAATTTAATAGATAAATAATAAATTAGTGTGTTAATAAAATATTAATAATAATAAATTCAATTAAGAACAATTTTTTTTTTTTATCAAAGTTTAAAACCAAGACAATTTGAAGAAGCAATATAGCGAGCAGTTTTAGAAGCACTGTAACAAATAAAAAGCTAAACGCAACACAGCTGTGAATAAAGAAGTAAATAAGATAAACAAAGTGAGAAAATAGAATAAAATAAAACAAAATGAAAGAAAGGCTGACTCGGCACAAAAAATTGGAAAGTTTAAACTTTTTAATACCGCACAAAACAGAACATTTAATACTTCTCATGAAACTGAGAGTTTAATCACTAAAAATTTGTATTAACACGGTAATAAAAATCAGTTAAACTTCAAGAATTTTTTAAAATACAAACACAAATGTACACAGCTAAAAAATGACAGCTTAAGAGCTTGAAGTGTTGCCACATTTAAAAATTTAAACTAATCTTCTCTTCATGTCAAGCATCAGTATCAACTTACTGTTTTTGCCCGAGTTAACAGACGGTTAGTTTGTTGCGAGAAAAATATAATATTATAAATTTTTTTTAGAGCAGTGCACTTAGTTTGGTATTGCCTGTATTATTAATACATTTTTACTAACTCTTTTTACAATCTTACTGCTATTTATACCTATGAGAATGTTAACTCCCCTGCTTCTTAAAATAGAGCGTCCTCGCTACTTTGCTGCTAATTGCTGCTGTTGTATACGGTTCATCGATCTCAAATAAGCCATCGATTTGTCTTTGTTGAGCATTCTAACATTTTGACACTATTTACAGAAGTGTACTAAACCATAAAAAGTATCTACGAAGGTTAGAAATCATATTATCATTATAAGTGTGTACTGCACTGGATTTTCTTCGACAGGAATTAAAAACGTTGAAAGTTCTTGTATGTTACTGAACTTGTAGTTTGATTTTGAAGAAAGAATACGGAGTACTTAAATTTTTTCGCTGTGCTGGTTGTGTATGATTGTGCTGAGTTTTTATTGAAGGTTGTAATATTCCGAAAAATAAATTTATTAAGAGCCAGATACAGGCATATTATTCCAAGAATGCTCATAATCTGTCAAGATGTGACCATTTCCTAAGATTTGGATTGGAGCGTTATTTTCATGAATTGTTTCACATTGTGCTGATTTATCGTTTAATATTTTGATAGTACAATTATCAGAGGGTTCTGAAATAAAATTACTGAAAAAATTCTTACACTTTGAAACTCTTTGATAATTTTTTAACATTTTACTATCTTAGGATCTAAATTAATTTGACGATGCTTTTGTGCTAAAAGGTATACAGTAAATAGTCTACATTTAATTTCGAGTATTGGATAATTGTAAATCGTAATTATAGCCTGTTCTAGGTAACAAATATGGATATCAGAACATTCCAATATATTAATTAGTGGAAGATCCAACTCCTCATGGTTTATTAATTCATGCTCACCATTCAAATTAGGTGTGCCAGAGCTAAAATTATTAACTTTTGCAAAATTTATAGTGTTCGTTATTGATTGGAGTTCATTATAAACTTCTGATATAACAATGTTTTCGGTTAATGCTTTGGGATTAAGGGTTTCGAGTATTCTTTCGAACTGTGATTTAATTGTTTTTTTGCTTATTGTTATTTTTTATTCGCAAATAAAGTGAAGTTTTGATTTTCACAAGGTCGTCATGATCTGGTGTGCCAGTAATGAATTTTAACACGGAACCAAGAAATTTAAGTGATCTTTTGGGTCTCTAAATGTTTGGAATGAGTTGAGTTTTCAAAGTTTCCATTTTGTTTACTAAAATTTATATTTCGGGTTGGTCCTCTAGATTGTATGATGATTTCATTATACTTTCGTATGGCGCCATTATTTTTGAGAGATTAGATATGTGATACAAGAAAGCTGTATCGTTATAGATGTAAACAGGATTTGTTTTTACTAGTACATATTTCCTATTAGTTAAATATATAATATTATATTGTCGCATAATGCGATAGGGAAAAGTAAAAAAGAAAAAAATTATTCTGTACATGCCTTTACTCTAATGTTGTCCTTTATTGGTCGTTACTGTCTTTCCGTTGTTTCGAGTATTTCCTTACGTTTTTATTACGCCTGTGCGTCTTCGAAAATATCACGTCTCCTTGATTATAGTTCAGATGCTTTCAATTGCGATTATGATGTCACAAGAGGTTTTGTTGTAGGCGTTCTTGGATGTCGGGATACCCCGTTTGATTAAAAAACACGTCCTCGGGTTTCTCGTTGATTACGGAATGTATGTTTTTGTTGCTCTGCCGAACAGCTTCAAAAATTTGATCTTCCGGCGCTGAATTATTCTGGTCAGCCAAAACTTTCGCGAGTTGTTCGTTTGTGGTAGAATGGAAGAATTTTAAGTATTTGGCGATGACCTAATGTACATATATGTTATCGCACATATAGAATAAATCTAAGTATATGTATTCGCCTACCTTGTTTGGTGTTGGTGCTGAACCGATTGGTTGTTTGACACAGTCTTGTACTTCTTTTTTACAAGTGTCACGTATGTTTAGCCAGTATTATTTTAAGGAAATTTCCTGTGCATTATTTTTAAAGTTTCTGTGTTCACGTCTATCCCTGTCATTTATGATTTGTTTTTGTTGTTCGATCTCTGTTATGTCGTGAACGGTGTTATAAGTTAGAACGATAAATACAGTGGGAAATGTATTAAATATGTCATCTTCGACGTAAAATAATAATTGATCGTATATTTGTAGAGCGTTTACTACTTTTGGTCTGATTACATTTTTTACTATGTCCAATAGCTCCGTTTGAGTGTTAAAGGAAAGTGTATGCCTACTGTTATTTTGCGAAGATACTTGGGTGGGGTTTACATCAGATTGTTTTATAATAATTTGAATTTTAAAGCAATTTAATGGTTGTTTTCCATGTTTGATTTTTTGTATCGGAGAACTTTGTGTTGAATGTTGGGAATTATCAGAATAAGATATGTAGGATGTGTCATCCAGGTTTGCAAGTGATTTTAGCACCGTATTCTTCGATGAAATTTTTCCATCTTTTTAATTTTGTATTGCGATTTTTTCTTATATGGTGAAAATGAAAGATTGATGATCGGTGTATATAGTTAAATCTGCTATACCATATACATAAATAGTTTTAAAGTTTCTGTGAGAACTACTAGCGTCTGTGGTTAATTCAAAGGGCTTGCTGAAATTTGGTGTGAAAAGTTCAACCTGAGCTTGAAGTTCTTCCTTTATTCGACTTAATGCTGCTATTGCAGGTTCGTCTTATGTGACTTTAATTTTTGCGCTTTGATTCTTTGAAATGCCACCGTTGTCTCCTCTGAGAAACTGGGTAAGTGGTTTAACGATGGCTGTGAAATTTCTTATAAATTTTCGATAATAACTTGCGATACCTAAAAAATCTGAACTCCTTCAGTGATGTAGGAGTGGGAAAATCTTTTATAGCTCGTATTTTTACTGAATAGACAGTGATTTTATTGCATTTAATTATGTGCCCCAAATATTCTACAGAGTCTTGAAAGAAGTGTGACTTTTCATTGGAAATCTTCATGTTAGCTTGGTGAAGTGCATTTATAATTATACGTATGTGCTCGATATGCTCTTCGGGAGAAAAAGAGTAAATGAAAACATCGTCTATATAGACATACACAAATTTGCCAATATATGGCAAGATATCATCTATATACTTTGAAAAATTGGCGGAGCATTTTTCAGTCAGAAAGGCATGCAAATAAAGTCATACTTGGCTCCATTCACACGAAATGCTTTTTTCTCTGTGTCAGATTCTGTAATAAAAATCTGATGAAATCCAGATTCCAAATCTAAAGTTGTAAATATTTTTGCGTTACCAAGATTTTGTATTGTCATAGTTACATCAGGTATGGGGAATTTTTCTGTAATAGTTGAGCGTTTAGCTTTTGCAAGTCTACAACCATTCTTCGTTTAGGTTTCCCTTGTTCATTGGTACCTTTTTAAGAAACTTTTAATTGGGTGAACTGTATGGACTTTTACTCGGTTGGATTATTTCATTTTCTAAAATTTTATTTATTTCTTTGTTATATATATAATTATCAAATATGGGGTACGGATATTGTTTTGTTCAAAAAGGATCCTCGGATTTCATCCTATCCTTCATTTTGTTGCATTTATTTTTGAATTTTGGATCTATATTTTTCACTGCTTACTGTATAATTAATTTTTTTCAAATTCCCTTTCTTTATTGGTCCTATACTTATAACTGAGCTTATACTTGAAGATTAATCTCTACTTTGACTGTTCTGAGTCCCTATTTGCCCAGAAGCATATCAAATTCTTCTAATGCATCAGTTTAAAATTTGTAAGGAAAACTGATATTATTTTTTTAGAATTTGTTATTGCGAAACCATAAAGAGTTTTCACTTTAATAGGTTTAACTGGAATAGACTCACCGATATTGCCATAGTGCTTATAAAATTATTTGTTGCTCCGGTGTCGATATGAATATTAATTGCTTTGCCTGTATCCCTGCAGTGGCTTTGCAGACACAGCTTGGGGTCTTTTGAAGCTTCTTCTCAGCTCGTGTTGAACAATTTTTGTTTTAATTAGTTTTACTACCCTTTTAGCGATTTCGTACTGGGTAGTTAGAAAGTCTTTCATTTGGCCTGGCTGGGCATTTTTTTCGATATGAGAGCGATTGCTCCCACAAAAGTAATGATTTTTCTGGTAATGCGGCGGTGCATATGTTTACCAGTATAGGGTCCCAGCTGTCTGTGGGAATATTCTGTGTCGATAAAACCGACAAACAATTAGAAACAGTGGATTATAGTCCAATAAATTCTTCACTTGTTTCTTTTTGAATCTTCGGCAAGTTTGTTAATATCGTTATTTGTTTATCGATCTTGAATATCTTGATTTAAACGCTTCCCAAGCCAAATTGAAATTATCGTCATTCAGTGCGAACTGTTTTACTATTACGCCTGCTTGACCTTTTGTTTTGTATCGGAGGTGATACAATTTTTGTGCATTTGATAAGTAAGGATGGTTTATGTAAACGGCTGAAAACATATCCCGAAAAACGGCGCTTCTTCATAACCTCCATAAAATGTTTCTGTGTCACATGCGAGCACCTCGAGGTGGATGCTTGAACTTGCCTCTTGATTTAATATTTGTGGCAGCTCTACTCTCGGATATGGAGTAGGTGCAATTACATTTATTAGCTTTAATTGATCAGAAATCATAACTTTTGTTCTTCGTACTGGTCTAAGCAGTTTTCGTATATTGCGTTAGCCGATGATTTAAAATTCTGTGGTAGATCTGAATCGTCATAATCTACTATGGCGTCATAAGCCAAAATTGTCAATATTTTTTTTTATTTTTTATTTCCAATAACGATTCCGAGTTGTCTTGAATCGGTGAAAATGAAAATCGAGCGCAGTATCGTGTTAATCTGCCACTCTCAGAAATGAATTTGGTGGCACAAAAATCTTTGCCTTTTATTTGCTTTGTGGAAACCGGTCTTGCGCGTGTAGCTTCTGCAGTATGTTAAAATATTTGTCAAAACCAATTAAATTTTTTTCAGTGTAAATTGATTTATGTATATGAAGCGATAAATTATAATTTTTATCGAATACTCTTTTCGGTGAATAAGAGTTTGATATTTCGGATTAAATTTTTAAAACGTGTATTTAGTTTAAAACGTACCGTTTTGTATTTACTTGGTTATATTTTTATTATTTATCCCGATTGTAAATTAAATTTTTTCATTTAATTATTAAGAACCGTACTTTTAAATTAACAATACTTTTTATGTCCTTATGTTGAGGTAATTAGGTACACCCTAATACACGGACTTGTATATAGGTATACATTTATATGCTTGTGAAATTGAGAGCTCGTTGAAGAGATCAATACACTTTGTACATAAGTATGCACTGATTGTTTATGCGTATGTATGTTTATTTTCTAATGCAATTGAGATCTCGTTTTTAGTTTTTTTTTGTACGCAATCCTGCTTGTTTTTTACAAGGGTTTTTTTTCCCGAAGGGGGAATCTTTTGAAAGATACTGCCACCAGTGACAGCATGCACGATTCATACCGTACTCTTAGTGCACCTCTTTCGGGACCACGCCCGGTCCATATTATTTAATATATATATAAACTTATACTCTATTTATTGCTCTCGTTTCGCTCTTTCGCAGCCGTTCTGCTATTCTCAGTTCTATAAGGTCTTTTGCGGTCAGGTCTTTTACGGTGAGCCACACTTGCTCAGATCGCAGCATATGTGCTACTATGTTATCCGGTGATACAGGCTCTACTATCTATACAAAAAGATATGCAGAGCATTTTAATTACTGTTACCACAAAAGGAACACGTCACTCCGGTCACTTATCATGGCCATACTTGTACAGGTACTCTCTAAAGCAGCCATGGCCAGTGCGAAATTGCGTCATATAAAAGTCCGTTTGTCCGTGCTTTCTATCCACCCAGGTTTTGACATTTTTGATAAGCCGGTGCGTCTATCGGCCTTTGGTTGTTGCATCCCAAGGGTTTTGTCACTCGTTTAGACTCTTTTGTCTGTCTTCTTTCCGTTCTTCTATTGTTAACGACCTGCCGAGTATTTTGCTGGTATCATATGTTCTTTTGAGCTCAAGAGCCTTTATATCTGGTGGATATAATGCTAGCAGCTTCTTGCGATACTGTGCGGAATGCACTGGCTACTTTGATGGTGCTTAGTCTACACAGCGAAATCACCATTTTGTCATATATTTTAAGGGTCAGCGATTGTGCCCATACAGGTGCCGCATACAGCATAACTGAAAGGCTGGCTTTTGCTAAAAGTAACCTTCTCGCTTGGGTTGGTCCACCTATATTAGCCATAATTCGCGCTAGTGCCGAAGTCACTCGCGCAGCTTTTTCGCAGGTTTTTTCGATATGCATCTTGTAGTTGAGTCTAGCATCAATTATGACACCCAGGTACTTTAGAAATGGCTGAGTTCTAATTGCAGGCCCGTCAATGTTTAGAATAATAGTCTCTAGTTTTTTCCCACTAGCGATCAGGACTGCTTCTGTCTTCTGCCCCGCTAGCTGAAGTTTCGACGCGTCGAGCCAGTTTTTAATTTTCTGAGACATAGCTACACAAACGCTATGGATTTGGTGTAGCTCTTTTGCTACTATTGCCACCGCAATGTCATCCGCGTATCCAATTATTTTAGCTTATTTTGGTAGTGGGAGGCGCAGTATTCCGTCGTACAGGATATTCCATAACATTGGGCCCAAAACAGAGCCTTGTGGCAATCCACCAGTTACCGCATAACTTTTCACCCCTTCCTCAGTGTCGTATAACAGCAACCTGTCGGACAAATAACTTCTTATAATCCGCAATAAATATACCAGAGTGTTGAGGTTTTCTAAAGCTCGTATTATGTGGGGCCAGTATGCTGAATTAAACGCGTTTTTTACGTCGAAAGTGATGATTGCGCAGTATTCTTTCGTGCCATTCATCCACCTAGTACCTTCAATTGCTTTATCTGCTATTCCGGTCAGCTTTTTGATTGCGTCGATGATCGAGCGCTTCCTGCGAAACTAGGTATTGGTTGCTAGATAAACCAAGGGGTATTGCGGGATATATGCCAATGTGGACTTTGAAAAGATGTACAACTACAATTGTATATATTGTAATAGTTATGTACGTATATTGTTCAAATTGATAATTTTTGTTTAACCGCGGGCTTTTTGTATGTTTGTTTTGTAATATATTATTTATTATTTTTTAATAATTTATTTGCTTACTGGAAAATAAGTAGATTTTAGAAGTAATATGTAAGTTTCTCAACAATTTTGTGAAATTTCCAAACCGAATTGACCCAATGTATATAGGGTATATAAGCATAGGCAGATTGTATGCCGTATGTATGTATATGGAAAATATGTGTTCGCAATGCGAAGAGAGCGCGAAAGTGAAGTGAATAATGTGCAGGTATTTTCCCGTATGCACATTGTATTTATGTAAAATTATGTTTTGGTATATAAATATGTATATCATATGTATATATATGATTTCTGGCATATGACCGCCACGGCTGGCTCGGATGTAGTCCAATCTGGACGTCCAATTTTCGATGACTTTTTCGAACATTTGTGGCCATATATCGGCAATAACACGGCGAATGTTGTCTTCTAAATGGTTAAGCGTTTGTGGCTTATGCGCATAGACCAATGACTTTACATAACCCCACAGAAATTAGTCTAGCGGTGTTAAATCTCAAGATCTTGGAGGCCAATTCACAGGTCCAAAACGTGAAATTAGGCGGTCACCAAACGTGTCTTTCAACAAATCGATTGTGTTACAAGCTGTATGTTCAATTCAGGAATGAAAAAGTTAGTAATCATGGCTCTATACCGATCACCATTGACTAACGTTCTGGTCATCATCGTTTTTGAAGAAGTACGGACCAATGATTCCACCAGCCCATAAAGCGCACCAAACAACTCATTTTTCTGGATGTAACCAGATGTTTCACTCTAAATGCGGCAGTTTTGTTTTTTGACGTAGCCATTCAACCAGAAGTGCGCTTCATCGCATCATACGATAAAATGCCATTATTTTCGAAATAAAATTGCACTATTTGCAAGCGTTGTTCAGGCGTGAGTCTACTCATGATGAATTGCCAAACCAAACTGAGAATAAATCACTTAACAGCTGTTAAATCGGTCGCCATCTTGAACAGTAATACCAACTTAAAGTTCTACCCTCGAAAAAAACACCCGTTACTTGTGCCTTTGCTTACTTAGTTTACGCAATCCTGCTTATTGTTTTTTAACATAAGGGGTATTGCTGGAGAAATGTGCAAGTATATACTTGAATTTGTTTTTTGTGTTTGTTAATTGGTGTGTTCGAATACACAAAGGTAAGCTAGTAGATAGGCATTAAATAATTAGATATTAGATTTTATGTATGTGTCTATATATTACACCAAACTGTTTTCGGTTTTCCCGTAAATTAAACCCGAAAATTGAACCAGTTTGGTAACCGTATTAAATTTTTAAACGGACTTGGGTTACAGGTTTTATATAATTATATATAAACCTATAAATTGTAAATACTTGTACATATGAGCATTTTCGTATAATAAATATTTAAGGACTAAATACGCTCACTTGGTAGGGTATAATGCCTGCTTACAGATATGTTGTGTTGATGTTTTGTTTAAAAATTCGCGGCCGATATCTTTATGAAACTTGGTAGACATGTTTCTTGGTTTCGTACGACGGTTGGTATTGCAGATGGGCGTAATCGGACCACTGCCACGCCCACAAAACGCCATTTACCAAAAACAAAAAAATTGCTACAAGTAAGCTCCACAAATTCGGTACATAATATTCTTCTCAACTTAGCCCTTCCTTACTTGATTCTAAGTATTTTTGTGTATATATTATATATGTTTTTGTTGATGTACAATATATATATGTATATTAGCACTGTACCTTTGGTAAGTTTTGTGTGTGTTTTTTTACATTTATATTTGCATGTATATCTCACTGTTATATGTATGTATAAGTATGTGGATTTTATCATTTTTTTGAGTTTTCACAATTTTAGATTTTGTATTTCTGCAGTGCCTTTCTTTACGGCTCGACGGACCATGTTTAAGTGAGTGTCTACTATTTTGGTGAACACCACTGAGATATTAACACCTTTAAATATATTAACACTGCATTTACAATCGCGTGAATAATTTAAATAAAAAGCGATGTGTTTCGTATATAAAAGTTTATTATTGACGTTATAATAATTAAGAAATTACCATCTTTTTTTTGATAAATCATCAATTATAAAAGTAAAGAGTTTGTATTACAATTGAAACGTGAATCTCGTAAGCTCGTTGAAAGTCGGCGCGTCGGAAAGATGTCGATCGAATTAGCTGTCGAATTGTATGTAATGAATGCAGGTAGTGCGCTGGGTCGCGTTCGTATTGAATGTTGTGAGATGCGCTCAGGATCGCTATTTTGTCGAATGAGGTGAAAAAGCTGCGCGGACCATCCCACTGGTGTAGTGTATTGGCGAGTATGTGGTGGGCATTATTAGGGTGCGCCAGTTTTCACCGGGTAGAGTGGTATGGTTATTTACTGAGGCTTAGCTCATTTAAATATGCACAAATGTAAGTATGTAAGGCAACCACAGTTTGGTTGTCCCTTGTAATTCAGCTGTTGGCTTATACACAAAGCCAATAAAGTCTGCGTTCACCCGACACATTTTTTTAAGTGAAGTAAAAACACAATGTAAATAGGTAATTCAGTTCAAATTTTCTACATGTATCTCTTCTTTATATTCTTAAGTTCAAAGTGCAAAAACAAAAATGTATATTCCTATTTTCATTTTTGTGATAACGTTATTTTAATGTAAGGAGAAGTAAACATAGGCACCATTAAGTCTGCGTTCAATTAGCTGAATTGGAAATACCGTTACTTCTCATGAATTTGTTCGTTCTTTTTGCGCAGATTCTATTGTGTTTTAATATAATTAGTCGTTTAAAGAGCTCGTGACGCGTTTTAATAAAATTAAAAAAAATGGAAACCAAAGGAAAAGAAGTTAGTCTGTCGGAAAGAAAAATTATCATTAAGTTGTGGGAAGATGGCGAAATTTCAGAAAAATTGGGCAAACTATTTTAAGAACGCATTCTTCTGTCCAGAACAACAATTTAAAAAAAAATCGGAATTTTAACGTCAAAACCGCGAGCGGACGGCCAGGTCCGAAAATATTATCAGCCCGGGAAGAATGGAAAATAATAAATATGGTGAAAGTTCACCCTTGAATTACGTCCACAAGGATTATTGAAAACGTAAATATAACCATTAAAAAAACAATTTGTGTTGAAACTGCTAGAAAAATTTTACGAAAAGTTGGATATCATGGTAGAGTCGCTCGAAAGAAATCATATATTTTACTTGTAAACAGGCGAAAGCGCATTGAATTTGCTCATGATTATATAAATAAGTTGCCGGAATTCTGGAGACAAGTAAAGAGGCTTTGCGAAGTGTTATGAAAGAAGAATGGTCCCAGATTACATCTGAGGAAACAGTTAAGTTGGTAAGATCAATGCCAAATCGATTGAGCGAGGTTTTAAAACAACACGGCTATCCAACAAAATATTGAATTTAAATTTTCTTTATCATTTTTAATACTTTTGTAACTAATTTTAAAGCTGAACGCAGACTTAATTTTGCCTATGTTTACTTCTCCTTATACTAAAATCCCGTTATCACAAAAAATGAAAATAGGAATATACATTTTTGTTTTTGTATTTTGAACTTAAAAATATAAAGAAGAAATACATGTAGAAAATTTGAACTGAATTACCTATTTACATTGTGTTTTTACTTAACTTAAAAAATAGTGTCGGGTGAACACAGACTTTATTGGCTATGTGTATGTGTTTTGTTTGGTATGTATTTAGTATCGTGAGCGCTTATTTGATTTATGTTTTGTATTAAGCTTCGCGCCCGTTTTGTGATTTTTATTGATTTTTGTGTGGTTAATATTTTTTGAAATCTTAAAAATTTTTTAGCATTATTCGCTTTTGATTATATGTGTATGTGTGTATATACACTACACTGCACTTAGTGTATGCACTTAGTTTTATGCACTTACATATATACATTTAGAATAATCAATACATAGTATAAAGCAAAGTAACTTTCTCTGTCCCTATATCCCTATGTATGCTTAAATCTGTAAAACTATGCAACGGATTTTGATGCGTTTTTTTTAATAGATAGAGTGATTGAAGAGGAAGGTTTATGTGTATTATAACATCCATTAAATAGTGGGAAAATACTGTTATGTTCAAGGTTTCTAATGTGATGTCGTAAATAATAAAATTTTTTCTGCTTACATTGCAAACGCAGGCTGAACCCTACGAAATCCCACAATAACATTTTTTTGTCATTTACTGTTTACTACAAATAATGGCTAATTTTCGACCCGATTTTAACCAATACAGCATTAATCTTAATCCAATTAAATACCCTAAATACATTGTTAATTTAATATAGATCTATATGACTCTTTACAAAATATGATTTAATTGAATATTTTCGAAGATATTACAGATTTAAAAATTGCGGGACGTAACGTTTGCGGCAAATCGCACTTATAGTAATTATAAGTACATAAGGTTAGATAAGATTAGATTAAATAAAACCATAATTTATGAATTAGAATTTTCTATCTTGGTTAAAATTTAGAGTTAGATCAATTTTATATTATCGAAATTATTTTCAAAAATCTTAATTTAAGGTGAGGTATGTAAGTCCAGAAAAAGAACTTAATATAATAGATCTATATTCTTGTTGATGATTGTTGATTAGCTTTTGTTTTTAGTCGCACGAATAGCAAATTTTTTTTTAAGTATTTTGAATTAAATTAAGATCGTAGTTTAACTTGAGGTAAATCACTTATATAGAACTGAGTAAATTTTGTGCAGAAATTATAAAGTAATGTATGGAAGACGTCGTCGTTCGAACATAGGTCGTAGTACAGTAAATGTCAGAAGAGTACGTTCGGGATAGATATAGAGCTGAGAGAGAGAGAGAGTACCTTCAGTAGAGCGTGAGGTTAGCCACAGCCGGGATCGAGATAGGCTAACGGTTCAGAGGGACAGAAAATCGTCAGTAGAGCATGAGGCTCGACTCAGTCAGCTTCGGGATTAATATAGAGCTAAGAGAGAGAAATAGAGAATCCTCAGTAGAGCGTGAGATTCGCCGCATCCGAGATAGGGATAGACATCGAATACAGAGAGCCAGTGAATCTTCAGCAAGAGCTACTAATTCATGGGTAAATAAAGAAAATTCTGCCATTAATTACGATCCTTCGCTTATGACAGTAGTGTGTGAACATTGCTTGGCATTGAAATTCAAGGACGAATCGAAATGCATGTGTTGCTTACAAGAAAAAACTAAATTAGAAGAAATTCTCCCTTCACCTAAACCCCTTCACTCTGCTCTTACTATAGGCTAACGGTTCAGAGGGACAGAAAATCGTCAGTAGAGCATGAGGCTCGACTCAGTCAGCTTCGGGATTAATATAGAGCTAAGAGAGAGAAATAGAGAATCCTCAGTAGAGCGTGAGATTCGCCGCATCCGAGATAGGGATAGACATCGAATACAGAGAGCCAGTGAATCTTCAGCAAGAGCTACTAATTCATGGGTAAATAAAGAAAATTCTGCCATTAATTACGATCCTTCGCTTATGACAGTAGTGTGTGAACATTGCTTGGCATTGAAATTCAAGGACGAATCGAAATGCATGTGTTGCTTACAAGAAAAAACTAAATTAGAAGAAATTCTCCCTTCACCTAAACCCCTTCACTCTGCTCTTACGGGTGATTATCAGAAATCCAAACAATTCATGCGCAACATACGCCATTATAATGACCTCTTTTAAGAGTAAGCAAGTCGTTAAGCGTGGGTTCATATCTACATTTAAAATTCAAGGGCAAGGGTACCATTTAGCTGGAGCTTGCTACCACTTCGACCCGATGACCACAAATTTCAGCAAATATATTTTATTGCAGATCCAGATACACTGCGATTGAGAGTGTTCCAGCAGATACTCTTGACTTTAGTAGCAGGGGTGATAGCTGGACAGCATTTTGTCCAAAGAGATATTGTATTGCATAGTCGTGATGATATTGTAATTTTCAAAAAATTTCAGAGTTACACAGATCTTATAACAGCTTACAATATCCGTTGATGCTATGTCGTGGGGAAAATGATTATGCAATTAAAATTTCTCATGTTGACCCAATCGGTAGTACACCTCTGCGTATAACAGTGTCATATATGAACTACTATTGCTACCGTATAATGACAAGACGTAACAATTTCAACACTGTGCTTAGATATGGAATGTTAACAAACCAATACTTGGTAGATCAATATGCGGAATTTGAATCTGAGAGATTGGCCTACATCCGTAATAATCAAACTAAATCGAGAGCCGGAAACACCGCAACGGCATTGGGCAGTTGGTTATACTACCTTTATAATTCACAGGAAGACCGTGATAGTTACACGAAAAATCGTAAGACGCCATGACTTACGGGCCGATGTCAGCTAATACTACTAGCTCAGATTTTACTAACAGTGCCGAATACACAAGCCACGATTAAACATCGATCAAAATAAAGTATTCAATGCAATGAAAGGAAATTGCATTTCCTTGATGTCCCAGGTGGTACAAGAAAAACATTTTTGATCAATCTGCCTTTAAAAAAAATTAGATATACCGGAAGAATTGCGTAAACTGTTTCGTCATCCGGCATTGCCGCTACGCTTTTAGAAGGAGGCCGAACTGCACACTCTACATTCAAGCTCCCGCTGAAAATCGCAACCAATGATAATAACAGCATCTATAGTGTTTCTCAACAGAGCAATACAAGAAAATTGATGCGTGGCTGCTCATTAATAGTCTGGAACGAAGCTACCATGTCAAACAAGACATCTGTGGAAGCACTGCATAGGGCCGTTCACCTATGGGTGGATGAATAATTCTGTTCTCAGGAGACTTTCGTCAAATCCTACCAGTTTTGACTCGAGTAACACAGGCTGATGAAATGAATGCTTCCTTAAAAGATTCCACCTTTGGCCACATGTCATTAAATTAGAGCTTAAACGAGTTAGTCAACAATGTTTATCCTGACATTGAAAGCATAAGTTATAAGACAATATCTTGGTTTAAAGAAAGAGCGGTTCTGTCACCAACTAACGAACAAGTAGATAAGATAAATAACTTGATCCTTTCAAAGATTGATGTGTCGACGAAAATATACTACTCGGTCGAAACTGTTCTCGATTTGGAAGAAGCTGTCCATTTTCCTACTGAATTTCTAAACACTTTGCACCCG
Source organism: Bactrocera oleae (assembly GCF_042242935.1). Classification (NCBI taxonomy): domain Eukaryota; kingdom Metazoa; phylum Arthropoda; class Insecta; order Diptera; family Tephritidae; genus Bactrocera; species Bactrocera oleae. The sequence goes on along the minus strand of NC_091537.1, from coordinate 53,008,614 downwards.
TCTGGATTCCCTGCTCACAAAATGGTGTTGAAAGTATGTTCTCCTGTTATTTTATTAAGAAACCTGAATCCACCTAAACTTTGCAATGGCACGCGCTTGCTGGTAAAATCAATGAAAACTTTCATAATAGAGTACACAGTACGCACAGGATGTGTTACCAGAAAAGATGTATTGATTTCCCGAATCCCTCAAATACCATTGGACTTAACCTTCCAATTTAAACGTTTAAAAATGAAATAAATAGGTAAAAATTTAAAAAGTAAATAAGTAAAAATGAAGTGTATGATTTTAGATATTCCAAAGAAAATCTTCATGGTATAGGGAACTGGAAATTGTTTTGCTCCAAATTTAACGCGTGCAAGCCACGGGCTATGTATACCCCTGCGAACGCGGAGCGCGCCGCTATATAACACGTTCACAGTTTTTCTGTAGTGTATTTATTAACAGCATTGCACCCGTGCAAATCCGGGGCGGGTCGCTAGTATAAATTATATGTATATATTTTTTTTTCTCTCGTAACTAGAATGCAGTTATGAGATGTCCACAATAATGTTCGATTTATTTACTTTCCATAAAATGATATAATGTGATTACATACAAAAATAGTGATGACGTGCTTACAGCTGGATGATGCGTGATGAAAAGGGAAGATGGAGGTACGTCAGCATGACAGATAGTGTAGGTTGAATGTTGCCATATCTGCTTTATAAATAACTCTTGCAGAGTTGCATTTGTGATTGCCACACACTGTTACGATACCGTAATTTTTTTTTTTTTGTTTTGTGGGTAACTGCACTGTTTTCGTTTTCTGGTTTTTAACTATTTTTGGCAATGTGTGTTTCACAGCATTTCACTTTATTTACTTTTTTTGTTTTGTTTTTTAAACACCCATAGTGCCGTCCACTAGGGCTCGAAGGACCATATTTAATTTGGTGTTAACGTGAACAAAACACTCACCACTTTTACTTTAACACTTGCTCGCGAATAAAAGAATAAAATATAATGACGAAAAGAGTTTTCAAATCGTCAATTTTAATATATTAAACAAAACCGTTTTATACAATTCAATATAACTTGGAAATAATAAAATTGTTTTAAAACGATGTAGGTCTCCGGGGTTGCGCAGAAAAAGACTCTGAAGTTTAATTCGCTGATCCAACATTTTAAGTTTATCAATTTCTTCTGAATTCAAGTCATGTGTTATTAGTTTATCTTGAATGTATTGTAGATCTGGTTTTATAAATTTAATACATAAAAACTCTTGCTTGTAGCGGATTTAAAATGTTACAGCCAATTATGCCATTCAAATCGGAATTTTACTCAATTTCTAATAATACAATTTTTACATGAGGAAGTTTAAACTCTTTAAAAAGTGGAATGGTTATTTAAGGGGGGATACCAGTTTAGATGATTCAAAAAAATCGTTTTTTTATTGCATAAATTGTTATTTAGTACAACTATTCAAGAATATGCTACTTAAGTTTAAAACGAAGTTCCAATTTGTTCCTATGATATGAGCACTAAGGTAAACATTGGTGGCGAAGCGCACTTTTTTTTCAAAAGCGTGTTTCTCGAAACGACTTTTTTTCAACTTGTGGGAATCCTAGCTCGCGAATTTATTGACGAATCGATCTGAAAATTTTTGTGAATATCCATTATTCAAGTCCAGAAAATATGAACCAAACTGATATTATTAAGGAAAATATATTTTTTTATGTAAGAAAGGTGAAAAAAAATAAGGTTACTAACGAAAGAAAAAATATAATGATTTCAGATCAAAACTGTGACCCCCAGGGGTTCTGCCAGCAGTTAGCTCTGATGACGATCGTCAGTAGACACCACCCTCTAACTGTAGTTCAAAATAGAAATATACTACCCTGCAAGTTTAAACGAATTTTAAGTATTCTTTCTCGAATTTCGACCTCCTAAACTGGTTTCCCTCCTTAAGTATTGACCAATGAATAAGTAGTTTAATTGACATTGACTAAGTTTTAACAATTATATAGAGAAGAGATCTATGGCTGCCATATGAAAATTACTTGACTACTTTAACTTGAATATTGTTTACTTCCATTGCAGTTGTTCGGTTTGTATTAGTGGTTTGTCTTGTCATGGAAGATGGCGTACGATTATAGTAATTTGAATTTGTAAATTGTCGATTTCCTGAATTTGTTAGTGCATGTAAATTTGTATCTGTCCACGAAGTTATTGATATAATATATATGATATTCAAAGCTTCTACCAAATTGTTATCTAAGTTTATTAGGTTTGATGTTTAGATCAAATGTTTAGTTTGAAAGACCAAATGATGACGAGCTATACAATATTGTCTTACCTTTGGTGGGGGAATAAAATTGATAGACACCGTCATCAAGTGAGAACTATTTCATTCTATATCACGTTAATGACGGTGTTCGACATTTCCATGTTTTATTTATTTAATATTTTATTTAATAATTTTCAAGTTGCCTATATTTTTAAAATACCAGGTCTTTTTTATTGGGCTGAGCTCTAGGAATAAATGTTTATTTGGTTTATAAGACCAAATGCTTGTATATTGCCTGTATATTTCTCATATAGGACTTTTGGTTTGTAAGACGACTGATGTATACTGCATGTATGCTTTATACAGGACTTTTAAATTTACATTGAGCTCTATCCGGCTTTAAGGACCAAATGTTTAACTCAATACAATTACTCTTAAATCTTAAAACGAACGAGGAGCTGAAAAGATGTGTAGTTGAATGAGAAATTTTTCATTCTGATTTTATTTTATATACTATTTTTAGAATCTATATTATCTACCTATATGTGCGTGTGTATGTTATGTGTATTACATAGATAATACTAGGTTTGTTTGTTTATCTGTAAGTTCTTAAACTATGTAAATATGTTTTGTATTTTTAAGTATTGAATGCATGTGTATTGCATGCATATGTTGCTTTTGTGTTTGTTTATGTTATAACTTTTGTGTTGTCTCAGATTGTCGAGATAAAAATGTTCAAGGATATTTGAATATATTTTTATGAGGACAAAGTAATTATTTTATATGAGTGAACTGTATCATAGTTAGAATTAACACTTAAACTAATAAATATTACCTATGCGGCCGACTAAGTGACGTCCCTTGGCACCAACGCATTTGTTTGTTTATATTTGAACAATCTCTATTAATATTATCATTTCAAACTACTGAATTTTCAATATGAGACGAAGTATACTGAAATTTATTTTAATTTTTTTGGATTTTTGTAATTAAAATTTATAAAAAACAAAATAATCGGTTTCAATTAACAATTCTTTAGCTATAATTTCTTTAGCTATATTTCTTATATTCGGCCGAAATCAACCGCTAAACCCTCCCCGAGGGTGCCGACTGTTAATAGATACCACAGTTTCACGAGGTAAGAAGGGACTAGGTGGTAACAGTCCGCCCCTGACGAAGTCGTGAGGTATCTAGCTATGGTCAGACCTTTTACCTGTGTGCTCGTTGTTCCTCAATAGCACAGCATACAGATAAGGAGTCGGGGGTACTATAAAGGGTTGGATCAAGGTGTCATGTGACCCGTTCCGAGGATCCCCCTGACTGGGAGCCCTTAAATATCCCAGTCTCGAACGGAGCTTACGGATACCTGACGCCCTCCGTAATAAGAAAGCCTTACTGGCGTAACGGGGCTATGCGCAAGCGGACATACTTTCCCTCACACTCGTGGGACCTGATATGAGCCCTAATACAAACAAAAACACAAATAAAAAAAATGTAAAGGAGCCCGGATATCCATTAAGAAAGCCGGAGGGAGCTTGTTGCTCCCAAAAGAGAGCAGCGTTTAGAACGAGCTTGGCAGCAACCAGAAAGAGGACAGGATCGAAGCTTAGTCCTGATAAGAAGGCAAACACAAGTAAAGGGGCAGAAGCTAAGGCTGGCCCCAAGAAAGCAGTAGCACCTAAGGCTGCCAGGTTGAAACCCTGCAGCCAAAACACGGCTGCAAAACAGGGGGAGGTGGGAGATGTTTTGTCTATAATTTTGCTTCTTACTCTCAAGTCGAATAAATGAATGTAGTTAGGTTCAGCTATAATGCGCAGCTCACCAACATACTTAATGAACAAGACAGCTCCTCTGGTTTTCCTCCAAATTTTGAATAATTTATTTTCAGTTGTTGTGTGTATTTTGTTTTCTTATATAAGGTTAATTTATCAATTAAAAGTTTTATTTTATGGTTTTATTTAATAGACTTATCGAAGTTATTCTTAAATCTTAAATTGGAAGTATTTTGTCTTTAATTTTATTATATTGCGAAAATATCACAAAACACATTTTTGCCGCGCGGTTTTAGTAGCGGGTTCTTTCGTGTTGTCTCCTCATTGCCGTCTGAACTTTAACCAAGGATAATGGGATGCCCACCTCTTTCCAGTGTGAGAGCGCCTCAAAATTAACGTTTTTTATAACATTTTCCATTGTAGCCAGATCGGACAAAATAATAATTTTTGGGAATTTTAATTAACATAGCCAACATTTATTAAGACTAAATATTATTATACATGTATTCGTTAAACACATTTAACCAATTGATTTTTGAACTTTCAATACTTAATGAAAAAAATAAATGTATTATCTCTCAAGTAAAAAATGCTTTTTATATTTTCAATTTAAAGTTAATACTACTAAGCACGACATCACAAAATATTTAATCACATACATTTCAATTTCGCGTTTTCTTTCATTTTCATTGTTTTCCAATTTTTGTTAGTGATCTTCAACAGTAGCAACAAATCTCTCTGTTCACATAATTTTCTGTTCTAAAGTTTGATATTTTTGATGTTATACATACTCAGAACGCTTTGACTTACGAGCGCTATTTGTGTTGTTTACAGTAACTTAAAATATTCATCTCAGCCAAAATATGTAACCAAATCGTGAAGATTTTCCCGCGATTACTTTTTAAAACTTTCGAAGTGGATTAACTCAGCAACAGTGAGTTACATAATATGTACCTTCACCTTATTGCTGCCTGGAATGTGAGAAGGAGGCAGTCAGTAGTTGGAAGCCCTTTAATCATAAAACCAGCGATATGTGCTTTCCAAGCGGAGCAAAAAGTATGTTAAGCTCAGTTAAAGCAGAGATAAAGAGATGTCCAACTCATCTCTCACTGGAAATAAGAGCGCAATTGCTAAACGTCAAAACCTTCTGAACTCAGGCAATGTCAAAGTTCTGAAGGAACATAGAGACATCAAGTTAAACGGAGAGAAAAATGTAGACAACACGTGTTATATTTCAATAAAACTCCATTTTTGATCATTTCTATTATAATTTTTCAGTTGACAATATCTTTTTAAGGACCAGCAGTAATCTGCTATCATATGATCCCCACAATCTTGATATCTATCTTTTTAATCTTGGTGAAATATAATGTCCAAAATTATCCGACAATTTATCCACATGATTGCGTAGAAAGTTTAATACACCTAATTTTGTATTTACACAGTAGATTGATTGAAGAAAAAAACGTGTGAAAAAAGACATTGATCGTGTGCAAACATATGTAGATAACGAGTTCTTTATCTTTAGAACCTGTTATAAATGTTGTGATATAAAGATTTTTTAAGGACACTCTAAGCAAATTTGCCTAAATAAAATGTCTTTACCAACAATTTCTGGCTGCTTTGAGAGTTCACAAAATATTAACACATTTCAAATTTGTTTGTATGCACAGAAAGAGAATTCCCTAAATTTGTAATATGATTATATTTTGCAACAATTAAATCAGGAAAATAAAATTTAAACCAAAAAAAATTTAATCGTGCTAGATGTAAGAAACTCGCGTTAAATATCCAAGAAAAAGGATTAAATCAAAACGGTGTAAACACATAACTAGGTGTATAATACTCATATTTCCTCTCAGAGTCTGAAAGCTTGTCAGTATGGTTTATCATTCATTGATTACCATATGAATAGATTTGTATCTAATACATTGGGCTAACCGCCTTTTGTGAGCTTTTATGAATTAACACTAAGAACAACTTAAAGGAAAATGCGCTTGTGATTGTTGTGTACACTCTTTTCCTTTTATTTAGTTAACCATTTAGATTCACTAATCATTTCAGCCGAAACAAATTTAAATTTATACAATTCAATACAAGGGGAATCCGGAAAAGGGTGGTTGAAAGTCGTACTCGGAAAAAAAGAAGTTGACGTGGCTTAGATTCGAATGTTTAAGGTTGATGTGGCACTCAGGCCCGTAGACGAAACCGAATAATGATGTGAGGGCGATGATCCCGTCCTTTTTGTTGGTTGGTGGTGTGAGGCGTCCTCGTGTGTGGTGATTTTCAGCGTGTGGTGACATCCTGTATGGGGTTCTCAGGAGTGGTGTGTATTATTAGGGTGTGCTAATAATGTACTTGTTTGGTTGGTGTATACATATATGCGAGGGGGAGGCTTAGCTCATTTAACCACCATATTTGAAGACCATCATCATATTTTCCACCTTTCAACATTTCCATACTCAGCTCCGGAAATATACCACAAATGTAATTAATACAATATCATTCCAAGTCCACCACTTTAAAAAAATAACTTTAACATTCCCAATTTAATTTGACGTAGATGTCTCACTGTTTCTGAGGGCATGCCAATAACTTTTGAAACGCAGAGGGTGATTTTGATGAACTAAAAAAGAACATTGTAGATTGTAACAGAGAACGTATATGATAGAGAAGGTTCATGGTGTGCCGATTGTCAAAATGTTCCTCTTGACGGAGGGTTACTCGCCAACTTAAGAGGATCTCACCTCAAACAAATTATAAGCGGATTTCACCAGAATTTTACCCCTGCGGAGCGCAAAATAGCAGAATTGAGCATTTTGAATGTTAAATGAGAAAAATAATGCTAAATTCAATGTTAAGAAATGTACGCTTACAGATTCGTATATTTACAATGCGCAAACGACTTTGCATATAATTTTAAGATATTCTGCATATACAGGGCGGATCACGAATCGTGCTACAAAATTTAACCGTAATAAGTTTCTTTTTAGTCCATGCATTACATACATTTTTTTTTATTGTATAGAAAATTTTATTTTATTTAAACAATTAATTATTCCTCCATGCTCAACCACGCATATGCGACACCTAATTCGGGATTGCATCATCTATCTATTTAATGGACTGCTTCAGTTCAGTCAGATTTATGGGTTTGATTTTGTACACCTCTTGCTTGACATAACCCGATAAGAAAAGACGAAGCGGTCCCAAATATTCTTATTCAAATATATTATATATGTATAATTATGTTTGCATGTAAACAAATATGAAAGTACCCATTATAATTGTTAATTTGTCTATATGCAACGTATGTATGTAAATATGTACACTCATTGTTTCATGGGAAATCTCCGTTGCCCTGGACAACCAATGGCCGAAGCTCACGTTTCTTGTTTTCTTGTCAAAGAGTCACTGTGTCGAAGGACTGACGCGACGACAAAGCGTCACAACATTGTGTTGTTGGTAGAAAATCCGAGCTGTGCCGAAAAACTATTAACGAACGGCCGCCGATTGTCAAGGCTTCCCTTGCCGCTCTAACAGCTTTGCCCACAAATCATCGTAAATATGTATGTTTATATATGAGCATGCATACATATTGACGCAGATTTTTGTGAGACACGGAAAAATATTTTAAAATTGTAAAATATTTTAAATCGACAAAAGCTTTGTTGCCAGTTTTGTCAATTTTTTCTGTGTTTTGTGGGCTTGCGTGGTTGCAACTTTTCCCTTCCAGAGGGAATATCAGAAATTTGTTCAATTTATGATTTTTAGCTTTTGCCATCGTCGCGAAAAGAAGCTTGTTGGCAAACGCATGCTCGGGGAGATGAGAGGGTGTCTATTTTTATGAATGAAGCGAGGTTGCTTGTTGAAAGTACGCCTGCGTTCATGAATGAAAATGTTGTTGTTGTGTGATTTACTATAAATTTGGGCTTCGCCTATTTGGCTGACATATTGACTTGTGACGATTGTTGTTTTTGTAAAACAATGTTTGAAGTTTTTGCGGGGGACATATTTACATGTGTACGCATATACATATGTATGTATGTTGGTTTGTGTATGCATTATTTGTTCGGCAATTTTATGTCTACATACATATATGCGTGTACATATAAATCAATGCGCGCACATATATTGTGTTGATATATGATAAAATTATGATTTCAATCTCTAAATCCGCACATTCAAATGCGCTTGTGCAGATATATGTACATATGATTATATATAAGATTAATATGATAAAAGATGTACATATGTACAAATACATATATTGTAAAAAATTTAATCTCTATTAGGAAAGTATATTATGTAAAAACTAAATAAAATCATTAAATTCCCAAATTGACTATATATAATATTTTTAAAATTACTTAGATTTAATTAATTAATTAGAGTCTTATCAGTTTTGCATGCATTCACAAAAATTCGCAAAATGATATTCATATCAATAAATATGATTGCATATAAACGTATAAAAATATAAGCCAAAAGGCTAACATGCAGCTGTAATATCAAAGCAAGTCTCTGAGCATAATTTTCATACAATGCTCAGCTCTGTTCACTCTCCACTGTTAAAATTTCTCCTTCCGAGCCAAAAGTGGTGAAATCCACTATTAAAATCTTGTTAGGTTTTGACAATTCACACGCTGGTCCGCAATCGAACCTTCTCTATCATATACGTTCTCTGATTGTAAGTCTAGATTTTTGATTTGATTTAAAACTTTCCGAATAATTTTTTGCAAATTTTTGGAAAGAAGCTAAAGTTTAGATCAAGCTAAGCTTTGGTCTGGAGAAAATGTAGTTTGGTTGGATTATGTAGTTTATGACAATAATCGCAATTGAATTTGCATTCGCAATCTTTAAGCGTATAAGCATGTTACAAGCAATTGTACAAACAAAATTGTTTCTTTCGATCATATTTAATTTTATGAATTTTTCACATGATTTCACTTCATGCCCTCCTGTGCATAGTTCGCATGACATTTGTTTACTCTGTTCGGATGTGAACGATTGCATTTTGTAAAGACTTTTGTTTATATTGTTGTTGCTACTAGCTTTGGGGTCCATTGACCCGGAAAAATAGCCGTTGTTTATAACCTCCAATACAATAGCCTTGAGGAATTTTAATTGATCGGAAATTATAGCCCTTGCTTTATCGTACTGGCCTATGGTCTAATAAAATTTTATATTAGGCGTAATACGATAGAGTATAATTAGAAAGTTATCTACTTAACTTTTTAAAATTAACTTTTGCAAAGTTAAACGGAGTCTGAGTACTTCCAGCTTCTGTAGAAGTATGATGATTACTATCCCGTACATTGCCTATGATTTCGACAGATATTTTAAAAGCCGGATAATAGGAGTCTTGTTCTACCAGAGGATTACTCTGAATGACGGAACACTTTGAAGAGGTATCAACGTATACTAAATCTAAACATTTACCAAATTTAATTCGACGTTTAGCGCGACGAAATGTAAGACTTAATGTCCTCCACCGAAGTATTCTTGGCAAGTCTAGAAATAAATATAGATTTTTTAGCTGGAATGACCACTAAACTTTTATTAGCCTCTGGAATTGTGAGACTCTTCTGTTACGAGAAGACGTACTCTTCTGTACATAAGAACTAAGTATTACTTCATCAGAAGAACGTTTACGCTTAGGGCCAGGTTTGAAGAATTCTTGAGAATCATTCAGGCACTTAAAAAATTGAAACAATTTTTCGCAGTGCCCTCATTTTTCGGTGAGGGTTTCAAGATCTCGACCGATCTATTAAAGCCATTGCGTGTTTGCTTATAAACTTTAAATAGATCAATTTTAATCGATTTATAATTTAAACAGGACCAACGAAACCCCTTCTTACAGTCGAGAATAGAATCGCACATTTAATATGGGCGAGCCAAAGCCAGTATGAAATATAGCGATCCGAGTCGCCTTTAATGCCACATTTGGGGGTTTGTTACACGACATAATAATATATACATATACAAATAACAACAAATACAATAAGTAGAACAAAAACTAATATGTAATGTAGTTGCAATTGTATCAAAATATAATAATAATAATAATACATAAATACAATTAAATACGAAAGCAATATATTAATCCAAAATATTAATCCAAGAACAAAACCAAACAATTAAAAAAAATCTATGTTGCGAACAGTTTTAAAAGTTGTGATTAGCGAAAGAAAAAGAATTAAATAAAAAGGGAAGATAAAATAGAACAAAATTAAATAAGAAATGACTCGGCACAGAAATAAGAAAATATGAACTTTGAGTTAATGCAACAAAATAAAATAAAATATATATATATAATATAAATAAAATTAAATCACTTATCCTTATGTTTTTTGAAAATACTCACAATTCTCTTTTCATGGTTGCAAGTTTAATATACATATATGTACGTATATATATATTAAATAAATATATGTACAATATATGAATCGTTCAGAAATTTGAATATTGTTATCTATTTTTTTATGTAAGTTATATGCAAATATGTATAGAATAATAGAAATATTTTAGAAAATGATAAACTAGTATAAAAATAAGAAACTCAAAAATTTGTAATAACATTTAGCAGAATTAAACCTAATAATATATAATAAATGAATTTTAATAAGAAAGGAGTTGGTTTTACTTTTTTATATTTACCTTCTTTTAAAAGCAAAGGATTGATTTCGAATATCATTTTATTAAAAACAAGAAATTGAAAAATGTTTTGTAATAAATTGAATAGATATTACGGGTATGGACTTCTCGTCATAAATTTGGCTTTGAAAATATTAATAGCGGGTATGTAACGCATTCTGATGGATTAGCGAATTCCCGTCAAAAGTTTTCCTTAAAAATATATATCACATTCAGGATAATTTCTTTTAAGCAAAATGTGAGACCATGATTTCCTTAAAATAGTATTTGCTTTCCTTTTTGATAAATGGAATTACGTTAAACAAAAGCTGTTCAAAAACGCGTGCATCCAATATTGTGTCCTAATTTATTTCTTTTTTTTTAAAGAACTCATCTTACTATACTCTTATTTGAAATTTTTTTTTTTAATTTTAAAGCCAAAGCTATCAAAATATACAACGCATATTCGCAATCAGATCACATATTAACACGAGAAACGCCTACCACTTTAAATTAATTATTGCGCAATTTTACTGTGTAGCGCAATATGGACTTGCACAAGTATTGCTTTTCGCAATGATTTTGTATAGCGTGAGAGCCCTATTAGAATCTTTTTGTTGCCAAAATAATAATTTCTGGACCAAGAAATAATCGATTTATAATGACAAAATTAGTCAGTTAGTAGTCAATTTTTTTAAAATTATGCACTTCACTCACTCGACACTACATTGTTTCTACATATTGCAACGGATTTCTCGATAAATCGTTTACCTTGTAACTAACTCTTGAGTTCGATCACTGGATTGTTAAATAAAAGTCCCAATTTAATGGCTATAAACTTTTCTTTATTTCTGATTCCAACAACTGATGAGCATGTTTCACCACTTTCGGGAGGGGTACTGAAAACGATGAGCGTGTTTCACCACAGAAAATTATTGGCCACAATTAACATCAGGAGACTGAAAAATAGCAGAATTGAGCATTTTCAGTGTTAATTGAGAAAAGTAATGCTAATTTCAATGTTAAGAAATGTACCATAAAGATTCGTATATTACAATGCGCAAACGACTTTGCATATAATTTGAATGTGCTATAAAATTAAACCGTAATAAGTTTCTTTTTAGTCAATGCATTACATTTATTTCTTTTATTGTATAGAACATTTTATTTTATTTTAACAATTAATATTTCTCCATGCTCAACCACGCATATGCGACACCTAATTCGGGATTGCCTCAATTACCTATTTAATGGACTGCTTCGGTTCAGTCAGATTTCTGGGTTTGATTTTGTACACCTTATTGTTGAAATCTCCGTTGCCACGGACAACCAATGGCCGAAGCTCACTGTTTTCTTGTCACTATGACTATGACACTGTCTAATTTTGAACGTGTTTCCTTTAAAATCATCTCATACCATCCAAGAGATAAAATTTAATATCTCTGGCTTGTTTAGTGCTTGATTTATTGCGCTTTTAGTAGTTTTTAACAGTACCGTTCTATGGGGAGTGGGCGGGGCTGTCACCCGATTTCACCCATTTTCACACCGTCAATAGAGATGCTAAAATTATTTGTTCCGAGTGAATGTTTTTATTATAGCTTCAGTGGTATAGGAGATATGCATATTAAACTTATTAGGGTTCCGGACCACGCCCACTTAAAAAAATCATTTTTTATTGCAACTGCCCCTCTCTAATTTGATCCTGTATATCAGACGGACGGACAGACAGACAGTCACCCGGATTTCAACTCGTCTCTTCATCCTGATCGTTTATATATCTATATCATTATATACCCTATATCTAACTCGATTAGTTTCAGGTGGTACAAACTACCGTTAGGTGAACAAAACTATTATACTCTGTAGCAACAAGTTGCGAGAGTATAAAAAGATACAATGAATAACACTTCTGATAAGATAAATAACATTGTCTCTCAACGAAATCCTAGTGTTACAGGTAAAGTGCGCAGTCCTTGAAGCCTTCAAGTCAGTTTGGCGCAAACATATTAATCTAATTAAAACTCCCCCTACTAGTATAATTCTCACTCATACATAATTATATTTAATTCCTCTCAATTATAAAAAAAAATAAAAAACCTGTAACAATCCATAGCCCCCTAATTTTAATATATTTCCAACTTTATCAACAAATTATCGACCCCGAAACTGGAGCTTTAACAGGAGCTAATTTTGGTTCTTATGTGGCTACCTAAGGCTTTTTTTGGGAGTTTATTCGTTTAGAAGTGGTAAGATTCGTGAATATTTTTTACTATTTCTTCTTTGATATCCTTTGAATTTGTTAATTTAAAAGATAGATCTTTTTTTATTTTGACTTTAGGTAAGTCTAAATAGTTTATTTAAAATATTAATTTGTGGTGTCAATAATATGAGTTAATCATTTGAGATCGTGAAATATTTGTCAATTTGTAGAATAAAATTTTAATTTTAATTACTATTAGAATAATTTTATTTACATCTAGTTTATTATTTTTATTAAATGATTATTCTGTAGTTTGAAAGTAAGAGGTTGTAAGTTTAAATTCTGTTAGAATTGTAAAAACTTTTTTATTTGATTGAATGATATTATTAGTTATATCTTTTGTTTAATTGATTGCTTTGTTAATAATTTATTACAGGGATATAAATATTAATCGATTTAATTTATAGATGGTTTAGGATTAGTTTCTTATTGTTTGGTTATTTATTTTCCAAACCTGAAGTCTTACAATGCTAGCGTGTTAACTGCACTGTCTGATCGTATTGGGGTTGTGGAATTTTTGTTGGCAATTGCTTGAATATTAAATTATGGGAGTTGAAACTATTTTTTTGTTGAGGACAAAGAATAATGTAGAAATAGAAATTATTGGAGAGTTGATTATGTTAGCGGCTATAACTAAGACAGCGCAGATTCCTTTTTCATCTTGGTTGCCAGCCGCTGGGCTACTTCTACCCCCGTCTCTTAGTTCATTGTTCAACTCTGGAAACTGCTGGGATTTATCTATTAATTCGGTTTAATATTTTATTGAAAGGTAGACGATTAAGGGGTTTATTACTAATAATTTCTAAATCAGCTACATTTATGGCTGGAATGGAGCTTAATTTTGAGTTCGATTCAAAGAAGATTATTGCTCTGTCTACGCTGAGACAATTACGGTTAATAATGTTAATAAAAAAATAGGTTAATAAAAGATAAAAGTTAGCAGATTTTTCTCGAACGTCATACTTCCTTAGTTGGAGATTGACCTCAGTTCTATCATTACCAGTGATAGGCCTCTTTTTGGCTTCATTTAATAGAAATTAAATTGATATAACAATCTCATCTAATAGAATAAGGGCATTAAACACCTAGGATTAGGTCGTAACTAATTGCAATAAATCGCCGACGACAAAGCGCCACAACATTGTGATGTTGGTAGAAAATCCGAGCTATGCCGAAAAAAAATAACGAACGGCCGCCGATTGTCACCGCTTCCCTTGCCCCTCTAACAGCTTTGCCCACAAATCATCGTAAATAAGTATGTTTATATATGAGCATGCATACATATTGACGCAGATTTTTGTGAGCCACGGAAAAATATTTTAAAATAGTAAAATATTTTAAATCGACAAAAGCTATGTTGCCAGTTTTGTCAATTTTTTCTGTGCTTTGTGGGTTTGCGGTGTTGCAACTTTCCTTTCTGGAGGGAACATCAGAAATTTGTTCAATATATGATTTTTAGCTTTTGCCATCGTCGCGAAAAGACGCTTGTAGGCAAACGCATGCTCGGGGAGATGAGAGGGTGTCTGTTTTTATGAATGAAGCGAGGTTGCTTTTTGGAATTTAGCCTGCGTTCATGAATGAAAATGTTGTTTTTGTGTGATTTACTATTTGGCTGACATATTGACTTGTGACGATTGTTGTTTTTGTAGAACAGTTTTCGTAGTTTTTGCGGGTGACATATTAACATGTGTACTAATATTCATATGTATGTAGGTTGGTTTGTGTATGCATTATTTGTTCGGCAATATATATTATATTGTAAAGGATTCTTCGATAAATCGTCTAACTATAACTCACTCTTGAGCTCGATCACTGGATTGTTAAATTAAAGTCCCAATTTAATGCTATACACTTATCTTTATTTCCAATGCCAACAACTTAACACTGCTCGCAATTCAAACTTATAACTTATTGCTTATAGCTTAATTGCTCTTTACACGGCAACACTCGAATTAGAACTGTGTGCACAATCCGGCAGCCCTTATATAGTAAATTTTTAACAAAAGTTCGCTACAAGAACATTCTGGCAACTACGAATTCGCTGTCTAGTTGCTTCTGGCAGTTTATCGATAACTCTGATTTGTTCTGGTACTCGTGTTCGCCACAATATGTTGACACATAAATCAATGCGCGCACATATAGTGTATTGATATACATATTCAGATATATGTACATATGAATATATACTTTTAAGATTAATATGAAGAAGATGTATGTATACGTTTTAATAAATTTAATCACCATTAGTAAAAATTATCATACAAAATATTTATTGGGAATGCATATTATGTAAATATAATATTATTAAATGCCCAAACTGACTATAAATATTATTTTGAAAATTACATAATTTAATAGAGTGCTATCAATTTTGCAGGCATTCATAAAAACATTCGCATAATGAAATTCATATCAATGAATATTATTGCATATAAACGTATAAAAATATAAGCCAAAAGGCTAACATTCGACTCTAATATCAATGCAAACTTCTGAGCATAATTTACATTCAAAGTCAGCTCTGTTTACACGCCACTGTTAAAATGGACATAAACATGATTTAGGGCGCAATTACGCAGAAGTCAGTGCAAATGTCCCAGATATCAACAGAGGTGTCAATATCGACACAATTTAAAGAGCAGGTTGCACGTAAAACCCAACAAATAGCAGAGGTTTCATCACAAATTTTTGTCGACACAGTTGGAATAGCAGTACGTAGCGCGAGATGCACGTATATCATCAAAGGTGACCTCAAAAAAAGCAAAAGTGTCCTCACAGATTTGGGAAGAGCGAGATGAAATTAAAACTGAAGTGCATAAATTGAAAGATCATCTCCGCGAGCTACAATTAAATCGGCCAATTACGTCAATAGCTTCTGCCAAGGCAAAACCTCCATCCTTTCATGACACAGTTCCGTTTCATGTTTTTAAGCTTTAATTCGAAAAGACGGCATCTGCAAATAATTGGAACGTTGAAGATAAAGTTGTTTGTTGCATTAAAAGAATCTGCAGCGGAGATATTACAGACCATTCCATGGGTGTATTAGAAAGACGGTATGGTAGTGAGCACAGGAAGCAGATATTTCAAATCGAGTTGCGAAATCTCCGCCAAAAAGCCAAAGAGTCTCTGCAGGAGTTTTCAGCAGAGATTGAGAGTTAGCTCACTTAACTTATGCACATAAATCCGTGGAATAAATCGAGGACATAAAAATTCATGTTCGAAACTGACGTTTGCGAAACTGTTTCGTATGCTTTGATACAGGAAACTGCATCTCTGCTTAACAATCAGCATTTAAAGCTCATAAAGTAGAAATAGAAGAACACACTTGGGTAAACCAATTATTTGAAAAAAATTGAGCACTTTAGAAAAATCTACAGAAGTGCGTAAGAAAAATTACGGTTCGGTTAAATGTTTCAACTGCGGAAAAAGTGGTCATATTGCACGCAACTGTAACCAGTCCAATAATCTAGTTGGATGTAAACACAAAGCTGCGGAAGATCAAGCAAGTGTCAATTTTAACCAATCATTAAACTAAAGCGAGCCAGCCGAAAAGGGTACGGGCTGGCTCCCGCAAGCAAAAGCCCTGTAATCTCCATTTCGCAAAAAAGTAGGAATACAAGTAACATCACATTCCATAATTCGATCTGATCTGGTTGATAAAGAACTGATACCATTACCTGGGGCAAATTTGGGTACCGCAACTGGAGAAGATAATCAAGTTCCCGGAAAAGTAACGTGCGAAATCGTAAATGGAATGGCAGCTGTGTTACACAATTTTATAGTTGCAGATATCGTCGACGAAGTCATAATTGGAGTAGATTTTCTAGCGAATCAAGGAATCAAAATCGATATGAAAGTAGGATTATGACCTATACAAATATGGAAGTGCCACTTATGTTCGGTTACGATAATAAATACAACGATAGACGAGTGATAATAACAGAGAGCCAGCACATTCCACCAAAATCAGAAGCAGGTATTTGTGTGGTGTATTGTTCAGGCCACAAAACAATCTACACCAAACTTACTTATAGGCAAACCCCTAGCTATGGCAAGACAAGATAAACGTGTTCCAGTAAGAGTACTTAATGAGTGCAAGTTGCCAATCAAACTATCCAAAGGAGCTATATTAGGGCAGTGTCAAGGGATTGATTGAGTCCAAAAAAGTTTTCCATTTTTAAAAAGGAAGTAAGCTACTTAGGACACAAAGTGACAACAGAGGGTATTTGCACAGCTAATGAAAAGATAGAGGCAGTAAAAGATTCGCCATTTTCTAAAAATTTACATGAATTGTGGAGTTTCCTTAGACATTATACTTATTATAGACGATTCGTTTCAAATTTTGCCAGCGTAGCTAGTAGCCTCCATTAACTCACGAAAAAGAACAAGAAGTGGCTTTCCAAACTCTGAAGAAACGATTAAGTATATGTTCGCATACCCGGTCCCAGGATCAGCGTTTATTTTGGATACGGATGCTAGTGGATTTGCAGGAGGAGGCGTTCTATCACAAGTCATTGATGGGCATGAGAAAGTGGTTGCGTATTACAGCCAAACCATAAGCAAGCCAGAGTGAAATGGCTTCTACAATTCAGGAACCCAGAAAGACAGTTGACACGGTGGATTGAGAGACTCCAAAGTTACGACTGCGCTATAGAACATCGAAAAGGTAGTAGTCATGGAAATGCTGATGTCATGTCCCGCCGTCCATGTAATTTCGAATGCAGACATCGTTCGAAAGCTGAGGCCAAAGAAGACATTATATATGTCTGATTAATGACTATAACATCAGACTGGGTTCCGGAGGAGCTACTTAAATGTCAGCAAGAAAATCCATATTTGAATAGTGTAATTCATGGATTGGGGATGAATAAACGTCCAATGAGAGAAGAAATAGGTGCAGAAAGTCCAGTCGCAAAGTAGTGGGCACAATGGAATAGTGTGAAGTTAGTGTCTGGCTTCATGTATCGCGTATGGGAAAGCGAAAATGGGCAAAGCTCCCGAGCTCCGATAACTGTTCCAAAATTAAGAATTCCCGAAGTTCTCAACGAGCTGCACAACAGTTCAATTGGATGACACATGGGTATCACTAAAATTTTGGAGAAGTTAAAACAAAGATTTTATTGGGTTGGTTGTCGTCAATCAGTAACAGAGTGGATGGCCAATTGTGTCGAGTGCATTGCTGCTAAAGGGCCGCGGTCCAGGAGTCATGGTCAGATGAAGCAGTACAATTGAGGTGCGCCGTTTGTTTCCTAACCAACAGAAAGATCATTTGAGGACAGTTGTGGACAAGTATCAAAAAGATTTGGATACCCACATATCATAGTTCTTGATGGCTTCTCGGTCTGCTATACATGAAACAACGGGGCAGACTCCAGCAAGGGTAATTTTTGGTAATAATCTTCGACTGCCGATTGATTTAAAATTTGGAATTAACGCCAACGAAAGAAGAAATGCTAAGGCATTCAACAGCATCCTAGAAAATGAAATGAGCGATATATAAGGTTGTCAAATATCTCCTGTCCGAATTCTTCGCAAATAAGGAGGGGGGCTTCTACGAGGAAGGTATTATGAAGTTGCCGTCTAGATGGAAACAGATCATCGAACAAAACGGCACATATTTTAACTAAATCCGATCACTGTAACACTTTTTATAAAGCATTGAATGAAGAGCAAAAAAGCGGAAGGGAGATATTTGACAACCTTATACATGCTATGGTGAGACAGCGCACCAAAATTATGAGCGATAAAATGAAAGCAAAATACGGCAAGGCAATGTACTCCGAAAAAACGTTTAATAAAGCGCCGCTAGGACTCTATACGTTGCGTATGGGTTTCGTCCTCTGCAACAAACGAATTATCTGGGTCGCTATGATTTACGTGTCGGTGCTCAAACTCGAGACTGGATAATGGTATGAGCACCTCATGCTTTCGGGACACTCTTCCAGCCGAAGGTCGTCACTCCCATCCTCTGCCGTTCCTAGGGCCCAGTGGCCTTCCACTATCTGCCCTAAAATAAGAAACGATAAAATAGTTACGTATGAAAAATAAACAGTAATGTATTTATTATTACCTTTGTTGTATTAAGGTTTCCCGAACTTATTTTCTTCTATATGAACAATTTGACCAGGGCCGCCAATTTTACCTACCGGTACCTGATTATCAACCTGGTATAATAGTAGCGCTGCCTAAAATTGGATATCTGATAAAACTATTTTTTCGGACCTCCGCATGCGGTCAATGTGATGCATATGCATACATTAAATTGAATACATGAGGCAATGATATTTTGTTGTTCTCAAACCATGTACCGTTCGACCCATCGAAAAACGCCAACCGTGCTTTTATCGCATATCAACAGCGTCAAAATAAAATGAATTTTTCGCGAGTGTCAAATTTTGTAATATTTTATCAATATTGCACATTTATTTCCAACACTGTAAGGACATTCGTACATCTCACCACACCACGGTTTGGCGGTTTGTTAAAATCTATTCAAGAGTCTTAAGTAATACTTTTAACAACTTTAAATTTATAATAACATACCTGATGAACTTGCAGACATTTTTTCAAAAATAACAACGATTTGAATAAGTCAGAATAAAAATATATGTGCTTATAACGAAAATTGTGTTAAAAAATAAAGTTTATTAAAACCAAATATTAAAATAATTGATATAAAATTAATGTTTAGAACTATGTAGTAAAGTGTTGGTGAATAATGAGTGCATAATATAAAAGAAAAATTTAACTATAATTCGAGTGATTGCGAGATAAAATTTGTACAATTTTTAACATATATGCTAAATTCTCAAAAATTAGTTGGCTATTATATATATTCGTGAAGTCGTGGGCTGGCATACTAAAGCCGACCGAAAATGTCTATGTATTTGCATAAGTTAGTTCCATCATTATGCACCTTTGCATCCCACCAACAAAATTGCGCTGTCTGAACAGGTCTAAGCTATTATGATATGATATATTATTCACTATCGAAAGGATATGTTGTTTGAATGTAGTTCCGATTTTTACGAAGGTCTATATTACAGAATACATTTGTTTATTGGAGTTATAAGTGCATTAGTTAAAAAAAAGAAATTATTAAAATGGAAACAGCTGAATCTGAAAGACAGAAAGAAGGGAAGTGTACTGAATTTGTAATAAATGGTGCCGAAGTTAATCAAAATAATGGTAAATAAGTATATATTACCATAGAAACTTTTGTTTATTTGTTTTTCAATCATGTACATATGTATAGGAAATTTTAGAAAATCGTCTACGAATTACGGATCTACCATCCCTAGAACCCTGTGACCTTCCACTCTCCGTCCTAAAAAAGAAAAAATTAATTAATTAAGTATAAAAATAAATAATAATGTATTTATTATTACCTTTGTTATATTTTCGTTTCCCGAATTTGCTGTCGTCTATTTGAACAATTTTACCAGGGCCGCCAATTTTACCTACCGCTACCTGGTGATCAACCTGGTATAAAACTACCGTTTCGCGGCAGTAATTGTACCAGTCACATATGGTAGCGCTGGATAAAATTGGCTCCTTAATAAAACTGTTCTTTCGCACCTGCGAATGGGGCCAATGCGATGCAAATGCATACATTATATAAAAAATTTGAGGCAGTGGTATTTTTGCGTTTTCAAACCATGTCCCACTCGACCTCGTCACCGCAGTCCATTTACGGCAGGCACCTTGCCGGCATCGGAATATGCCAACCGTACTCCTATCAGATAAGGATACCAACACAGGTATCCTATGGGTACGGCTTAATTTGCTTTTTAAAATTACCCTTCTCCTCTGCAAACGATATACATTTCTCACTAGTGTCGAAATTTTGGATTATTTTAGGGAAATTCCACATATCCTTGATTTCGGACACTGTGAGAACATTGGTTTTTTTTACCACACCACGGCTGGTTGACGGTTCGTTACAATCTATTTAAAATTCTTAAGTAATATTTGTTATAATTTTAATTTCTAATAACATACCTAGTGTATTTCCACTCATTTTCTTAAAAATTATCACGATTTAAATAAATATGTAAAAAATATAAACACTTGCGGAATGATTTATACGCACAATATTCACCAATTCAATTTGAATATGAAAATGAGAAAACGGACAAAAAAAGAAACGGTACCTTATTTAGTTGTAGAAAATTCCGTTTTAGAAATTGAAGTTTAAAGAGAGTGATATACCCTCCTTAACATTAATTTTTTTTGTTCAGATTTCCTGTTTCCACTGGCGGCCTTGGGCCGCGCTTCAAAAAAAATAACCCTGGTCGGTCCAACACCGGGGTGTGCATAATTCAGTCGCACAAACTTCTTTCCGCACTGGCGGCCTTCGGTCGCGCTTCAAAAAAATAACCCTGGTCGGCCCAAAACCGGAGTGTTCATAATTCAATCGCGTCAAACTTCTTTCCGCATTGGCGGCCTTCGGCCGCGCTTCAAAAAAAATAACCCTGGACGGTCCAATACCATAATTTATCAAACGAAGAGAATTAACAAAATTATAGTTCATGTATTTGGGGTATAATCCTTTTTTATTATTCATTTTTATTCGCTTTCAAAATATAAATATATATATATATATATATATATAATAGATATGGCAACACTGATTATCTGACAACATGGAACCCATTTGTTATTGTGCATATAACCAAAATTGTGTAAAAATAAAATGCTTATTTAAAGCAAATATTTAAATAATTAACATAAAATAAATATGTAGAAACATTGTAGTGAAGTGTTAGTGTATAATAAGTGCATAATATAAAAGAAAAGTTAACCATAAATCAAGAAATTTTGAAATAAAATTTGTGAAATTTTCAACTTAAAATGCAAATATCTCGAAAACTATAAGTTTCCGGCGGCAATAATTATATATATTCGTGATCTGGAGAATCTTCTCTATCCAACCATACCCCTTTTAACCCTGAAAATGTGGGATGCTAAACTAAATCCCACCCGAAAATTGTGTAAAAATAAGGAAAAACTTTAGTATACCGTCCTAGGTTTTCGGGGATAAAATGGGGGTCGGCTTTAGAATAACGTCCCAGGCTCTCGGGGATGAAATGGGTATGGGCGGAGAGAGGAGATCCTCCAGATCAAGAATATAGTGGATATAAAAGTGGAAAATATAAGTGTATAATTCATTTGAAATCGAAAAAATGCGTACTTTAAATAGTCGACATTTTGAACTTTAAACCCAAATATCTCGAAAACTATAGGACTCAATCTGGAGGACCTCCTCTATCCGCCCATATTCATTTTATCACCGGATTCGGAGAATGAACAACAGAAGTCTAAAATTCATTATATATATTTCGAAAAGTTATACCCTTTTAACATTTCAATTTTTTAACATCACATACTATAAGTTTCTTAAATACTATAAGTTTCCCGGGCTATTGCAATATATATCTTCGGGTCGGCTTTAGTATGCTATCCCACGATTTCAGGGTTAAAAGGGGTATGGTTGGATAGAGAAAATTCTCAGATAAAGAATATAACCGCCGTAAACTTATAGTTTTCGAGATATTTGCATTTTAAGTTGAAAATTGTACAAATTTTATCTTACAATTTCTCGATTTAACTTTTCTTTGATATTATGCACTTATTATACACTAACACTTCACCACAATGTTTTTACATATTTATTTTAGGGAAAACTTCAGTAAGGCTGCCAATGCAGAAAGAAATAAGACGCGAAAGGGATAACGCCCACCCCGATGTTGGATCGTCCAGGGTTATTTATTCGAATTGGGACCTTTGGCCGCGCTTCAGAAAAATAACACTGGCCAATCCAATACGGTTTATCAAGAGAAGGGAACGATTAAAATTATGGTTCATGTATTTGGGGTATAATCCTCTATTATTCATTTTAATTCATTTGCAAAATATAAATATATATATATATGATAGCTATGGCACACTTATTATCTGTCAATAGGGAACCCATTTGTTATTGTGCATACAACAAAAATTGTGTAAAAATAAAATGCTTATTTAAAGCAAATATTAAAATAATTAATATAAAATAAATATGTGGGAACATTCAAGTGAAGTATAAATGTGTAATAAGTGCATAATATAAAAGAAAAATAAACTATAAATAGAGAAACTGTTAGATAAAATTTGTGAAATTTTCAAATTAAAATGCAAATATCTCGAAAACTATAAGTTTTCGGCTGCTATAATCATATATATTCCTTATCTGGAGAATCTCCTCTATTCAACCATACCCTTTTAACCCTGAAATCGTAGAATGGTATACTAAACCCGACCCAATTATTTTTATATTTGCTTTGAATAAGCATTTTATTTTTGGGTCGGCCTTAGTATACCGTCCCAGGTTTTCGGCGAGGAAATGGGTATGGGCGGATAGAGGAGATCCTCCAGATAAAGAATATATATAGATACAGCCGCGAGAAACTTATAGTTTTCGAGATATTTACGTTTAAAGTTGAAAATTTCAACTATTTAAAGTATGTCTTTTTGCGGTTTAAAATGAATTATACACTTATATTTTTCACTTTTATATCCACTAACACTTGACTAATTCGTTTTTAGAAATTTTTTTTATATTAGATTCTGCATAAATAGCTTTATTTCAATATTTAAATCATTCTTCAATTTTATTTATTTTAACAATAACAAAATGGTTGTCAATGTCAAAACACCAGTGTTGCCATACTAATACTTATATTTTGTACACGAAGAAAAATAAAATAAACAGAGAGATTATACCCTAAATACAGGAAACAACGCAAAAAGAATTTCTGCGCGTATAAACCTTGGTACATCCCCCTGTTGGAGCGCCCAGGGTTATTTTTTTTTGAAGCGCGGCCGAAGGCCAACGCAAAAAGAAGTTCTGCGCAAAAACCTTGATACAGCCCGGTGTTGGATCGACCAGGTTACTTTATTGAAGCGCGGCCGAAGGCCGCCAATGCAAAACGGAGTTCTAGTCGAAAAGACCTTGTTACATCCCGGTGTTGGACCGACCAGGGTTATTTTTTTTTTTGAAGCGCGGCCGAAGGCCGCCAATGCAAAACGGAGTTTTAGTCGAAAAGACCTTGTTACATCCCGGTGTTGGACCGACCAGGGTTATTTTTTTTTTTGAAGCGCGGCGGAAGGCCGCCAACGCAAAAAGAAGTTCTACAAGAAAAAGTATTATCTGTTTTAATTACTTTCAGTTCAATTACAAAAGATGTCGATAAGGTAACACTGGTTATTTGACATTTTGCAACCCTTTTGTTATTGTCAGAATTAATACAATTTAACAACAATTTAAATATTGAGTTACCTATTTTTGCACAATATAGTGTAGAATAAATGTGTACAAACGAATTAGTGAAGTGTTAGCGGATATAAAAGTGAAAAATATAAGTGTATAATTCACTTTAAATCCAAAAAATTCGAGCTTTAAATAGTTGAAATTTTCAACTTTAAACGTAAATATCTCGAAAACTATACCCGGCTATATATCTATATATTCTTGATCTGGAGGATTTCCTCTATCCGCCCATAACCATTTTATCCCCGAGAGCCTAGGATGATATACTGAAGTTTTCCCTAAAATAAATATGTAAAAACATTGTGGTGAAGTGTTAGTGTATAATAAGGGAATAATATCAAAGAAAAGTTAAATCGAGAAATTGTAAGATAAAATTTGTACAATTTTCAACTTAAAATGCAAATATCTCGAAAACTATAAGTTTACGGCGGTTATATTCTTTATCTGAGAATTTTCTCTATCCAACCATACCCCTTTTAACCCTGAAATCGTGGGATAGTATACTAAAGCCGACCCGAAGATATATATTGCAATAGCCCGGGAAACTTATAGTATTTAAGAAACTTATAGTATGTGATGTTAAAAAATTGAAATGTTAAAAGGGTATAACTTTTCGAAATATATATTTAATGGTTGCGTTGATAATGTTTGAAGCGGGCGGTCCTGCTGCTGGCACGTCTTGTCAGTTTGGCGTCCGTGAGAAGAAGGGAAGAATTGCAGGATGAAGGAGAATGGGGTTGCTTATGACTTTAATATAAAATTGTAGTAAAGGGTTGCCGGTCGGTAGTGTTGTGCGTTTTGACGGTCGGCAACATAGTACAACATAGTTGTAGCCTGTCGGTAGTGTATGATGTTGCCACAGTATCCCCCTTCAGACTGGGCGATCGCTTATGATCATAAGTAAAATCCTCGTACGGGAGGTATGCTGGTTTTAATCGGTCTATGGAAATGTTTTCTGGTTTGCCTTTTATTGCGATTGTGTAATATTTTTCCGCGCGTGATAAAACTGTGTACGGTCCTTCGTAAGGTTTCGAAAGTGATGGACGAACTGAATCGTTTCTTACGAAGACATTTGGGCAAGTCGCAAGGTCGGGATGCACGAATACTTTCCTCTGTCCATGCCATGCTGTCTTCGATGGTCTGATTGTGTTCATTACGTCTCGGAGTTGGGTAACGAACTCTGTTTGGGTTTTGAGTCGGCTGTCGTGTGTGAAAAATTCTGAAGGAATTCGCAATGTCGTGCCGTAAATTAGTTCGGCCGGTGATGCTCCTAAGTCTTGCTTGTAGACGGTTCGTGAGCCTAAGAGTATAGTAGGCAGGAAGTCGGTCCAACGTTCTGAGTTGATGCATAAAATGGATGATTTTAAGGTTCGATGCCATCTTTCTACTATTCCGTTTGCCTGTGGATGATACGATGTTGTCTTCAGATGCGTTATGCCGAGCGACCTTGCCAGCTCTGTAAATAGGGTGGATGTGAATTGACGACCGCGACAGTAGCGGTTACCAGCGTGTAAAGGAAAGGGACCTACGACGTCGATGTTAATATGATCGAATCGCGTGTCACCAGATTCGTAGCGTTTAAGAGGCGTAAATGTGTGTCGAGTTATTTTAGCTTTTTGGCATTGCTCGCATGCTCTTGCGAAAGCTACACTGTCTTTTTGGATTCCAGGCCAGACGAATCTGCTGGTTAGGAGTTTGGCTGTAGCACGTGTACCTGGATGGCATAGCCCATGAGTTGTTCGTAACACCTCAGAACGAAACTTCTTTGTAATGAATGGTCTAATGTTGCCAGTTGACGAGTCGCAGATTATTTGTTTGTAGCATCCGGGTATTGTGAATAATTTTAGCTGAAGAGATGAATTACTATTGTTTTGGCGAAGGAATTTGAGCTCTTGATCGACTTGCTGGTCTTCGGCAAGTTTGGAGTAGTCTATGCTGTTTGCGTGAATTTGTGCTATTCTTGAAAGCATGTCAGCTGTTACATTGGCTTTCCCCTCTACGTGGCGAATATCTGTGGTTATTTGAGAAATGTAATCAAGTTGGCGAGCTTGACGACTCGAGCATTTTTCAGGATTCTTCTGGAATGCATAGATTAGTGGTTTATGATCGCTATATATGTGACAGGTTCGTCCTTCCAGCATGTATTTAAAATGGCGGACGGCCATAAACATCGCTGTGAGTTCTCTGTCATAAGTGCTGTAACGTACCTGAGTTTTGTCGAATTTTTTGGAGAAGTATGCTAACGCTTCAAAGTTGCTTCCTGTTACCTGGTGCAGAACAGCTCCTGCGGCTGTCTCCGAGGCGTCGACCCATAGTGACATCTCAGCGTCTTTTGAGGGATGTGCCAAAAGAGAGGCATTCGCAAGCTGGGTTTTACATTTTTCAAATGCTGCTGTCGTAATATCAGTCCATTGAAGCTGAGAGCGATCGTTCTTTTTGTTTCCAGGGCACCTGGCTAACAGAGGTATTTGCGTTTCGATGGCGTGTGGAATGAATCGTCTGTAGAAGTTAATTGTGGCTAAGAATCGCTTGAGGCCATTGACGGTAGTTGGTTTTTCGAGATCTATAATAGCTTGTACGCGGTGCTTTAGTGGTCTTATTCCCTCTGCTGAGACAGTATGACCTAAAAAGATGATTTCCGTTTTTCCGAAGACAGACTTGGTAGCGTTGATCCTTAAATTGTGCTTCTGTAGACGTTCAAAAAGTCGGCGAAGGTGTAATAGATGTTCGTCTAGAGATGATGATGCTACACAGATATCGTCCATGTACGGGAATACAAAATCTAGTCCTCGTAGGACTTCGTGTATAAGCCTTTGTAATGTCTGCGCTGCATTACGAAGACCAAAGGGCATATACAAAAATTCGAATAGGCCGAAAGGTGTGATGATGGCCGTTTTCGGTACGTCTTCTGGATTTACAGGAACTTGATGGAAGGCTTTTTGTAGATCGATCTTGGAAAAGATCGTCTTACCTCTTAGATTGCTAGTGAAATCCTGAAGATAGGGTATTGGATACCTGTCTGGGATTGTAACGGTGTTGAGTGCTCTGAAATCTCCACATGGCCGCCATGTACCGTCTGCTTTCTTTACCATGTGAAGAGGACTAGCCCAACTGCTGCTCGATGGACGGCAAATGCCCAGTTTTATTAGACTGTCAAATTCTGCCTTAGCCGCTGCCAGTTTATCTGGAGAAAGACGTCTTGGTCGTGCTGATAAGGGCGGACCGTGAGTTTCGATGTGATGGACCACCTCGGACATAGCTGTGCTTCCGAGTTGTGCCAACCGTGTTATGTTACCAAACTCTTTAAGTAAGCTCGTATATTCGCAGGACGTGTCAAATGTTTTTACTGATAAGGCTTCGCTACTGACAAGTTTTCCTATCGACGCTACTGATGTTAAGTTGTCGACTAATCGTTTCCTTTTTAAATCGACCAGTAGCCCATAGTGGCTTATAAAGTCGGCTCCTATAATTCCGCACGTAACGTCAGCGATCAAAAAATTCCAAAGGAATTCGCGTCTTAAGCCTAAACCGATTTTAAGGAGGACTTCGCCGTATACAGTGATCGGGGTACCGTTCGCTGCGTATAACTTTACCGTCGATGATTTCATGTTGTTTTGGACAATTTTAGGAATTATGGAGGCGTCTGCTCCGGTGTCTATCAAAAAATTATGTTTGGAGAGCCCGTCAAAAAGTTTCAGGCGGTGTGTGACTGCAGGGCGTAAGTTACAGATGTGCGTTGCAGTCTTCGATGCAGATAGTCATTTGCTTTTCTCCAGGTTGTTGTATGAGCAGGGTTTCCTACATGTTCGAGCGTTGGCGCCGAACTTATGGTGATACCAACATAACTCGTTCGTGTGCGTAGACTCCTGGTGCACATATCGTTGGTGTCACTGCCGGCTTTGGCTGCGGCTCCTTGGTCGTCGCGATTTTATAACTTCCATCTGCTTCGTGAGCTGAGCGATCTCATTTCGGATTTCTCGTAATGTAATTGGCTCATCGCTGGCCTCCTTGGGGGCGCTTATTGCTGGTTGTTGATTACCTACTACGTTAATTTGTCGAAAATTCATAGAATCGGCGATGGCGTCTGCAATTGCGATTTTATCTGCAACGTCACCTTTTGATGCGATTACCGCAGCCTGAGCGTGGGGTGGTAGACGTGAGGCCCACAGATCGATAAGTACTGTTTCATAGAGCGCGGTGCCAGCCACTCGTCTCATGTCGTTGAAAAGTTGGCTTGGCTTTAAGTCACCCAGGGGCATATCCGAAAGAATACGTTGCACGCGACGTTGTTGGCTGTCTGCAAAATGTGCTATTAGTTTGGATTTAATGTACTCGTAGCGGTTAAGCGAAGGTGCTGAATCGATGACTGCCCTTAACTCCATTAGCTTGCTTGGAGGAACTTGTGCCATGACCAGGTTGTATTTCCTTGTGTCGTGTGTCACACCGGTAGCTGCGAACCAGAACTCCAATGACAAAAAATACGACTCGATGTTTGTTTCGTTTATATTGGGTGGGATTATGCGTGGTACCATAGCTGCGTCCACGTGGAAATCAGGCTGATGCACCTCGATTGATGATCTAGGCAAAATGCTTTGCGGTTGCACTGCCTGTCGAACGTTCGGGGGTGACGGTGTTTGCGCGTTATTTTCACCTTGTTGTGCCATTTTGATCACGTCGGGGTCACCAGTTTTAATGGTTGCGTTGATAATGTTTGAAGCGGGCGGTCCTGCTGCTCGCACGTCTTGTCAGTTTGGCGTCCGTGAAAAGAAGGGAAGAATTGCAGGATGAAGGAGAATGGGGTTGCTTATGACTTTAATATAAAATTGTAGTAAAGGGTTGCCGGTCGGTAGTGTTGTGCGTTTTGACGGTCGGCAACATAGTACAACATAGTTGTAGCCTGTCGGTAGTGTATGATGTTGCCACATATATAATGAATTTTAGACTTCTGTTGTTCATTCTCCGAATCCGGTGATAAAATGAATATGGGCGGATAGAGGAGGTCCTCCAGATTGACTCCTATAGTTTTCGAGATATTTGGGTTTAAAGTTCAAAATGTCGACTATTTAAAGTACGCATTTTTTCGATTTCAAATGAATTATACACTTATATTTTCCACTTTCATATCCACTAACACTTCACTAATTCGTTTATACACATTTATTTTACATTATATAGTGCAAAAATAGTTTAATTCAATAATTAAATTATTGTTAAATTCTATTAATTCTGACAATAACAAAAGGGTTGCAAAATTTCAAATAACCAGTGTTTTGGATTTGGTCGGTCTACCACCGGGGTGTATCAAGGTATTTTTGCGCAGAACTTCTTTTTGAGTTGGAGGCCTTCGGCCGCACTTCAAAAAAAAATAACCCTGGTCGGTTCACCATCGGGGTGTATCAAGGTTTTTTTGCGCAGAACTTCTTTTTGTGTTGGAGGCCCGGCCGCACTTCAAAAAAAATAACCCTGGTCGGCCCAACACCGGGGTGTATCAAAATATTTTTCGCGCAGAACTTCTTTTTGCGTTGGCGGCCTTCGGCCGGGCTTTAAAAAAATAACCCTGGTCGGTCCACCATCGGGGTGTATCAAGGTTTTTTTTCACAGAACTTCTTTTTGCGTTGTTTCCTGTATCTAGGGTATAATCTCTCTGTTTATTTTATTTTTCTTCGTTTACAAAATATATTAGTATGGCAACACTGGTGCTTTGACATTCACAACGATTTTGTCATTGTCAAAATTAATAAAATCGAAGAATGATTTAAATATTGAAATAAAGCGGCCAGGGTTATTTATTTGAAGCGCGGCCAAAGGTCCCACTTCGAATAGGAAATCTAACCAAAACAAGTAAGGAAGGGCTAAGTTCGAATGTAACCGAACATTTTATACTCTCGCAAAGTGGATTGACTGATATTTTCGGTAGAAGGTCAACTATAGGCACTGGGGTCCACATATTTAGTACTTAGGGGCTTGAACAGTTTTGGTTCGATTTAGACAATTTTTGGTCACAAGGTGGCATACTTTAAACGAATTATTCACGCAAAGTTTTACCCCGATATAATCATTGTTGCTTGATATGCATAGTGGAAAGTGAAAGAATCTGATGGAATTGAAAATGCTGTTATATGGGAAATAGGCGTGGTTGTAGTCCAATTTCGCCCATTTCTGCACTATAACATAGAAATATGAACGTTATGCACCGAATTTGGTTGAAATCGGTTAAGCAGATCCCAAGATATGGGTTTTCACCCAAAAGTGGGCAGTGCCATGCCCACTGACTAATTTCGAACGCGGTTCTTATAAAGTCATCTCATACCATCCCAAAGATAAAATTTAATGTCTCTGGCGTGTTTAGTGCTTGGTTTATCGCGCTTTTAGTATTTTTTAACAGTAACGTTATATGGGGAGTGGGTGGGCTTGTCACCCGTTTGCACCCATTTTCACACCGTCAATAGAGGTTCTAAAAACATTTGCTCCCAGTGAATTTGGTTATTATAGCTTAAGCGGTTTTGGAGATATGCACATTAAACATATGAGGGGCGGGACCACGCCCACTTTTAAAAATTTTTTTAACTGCAGATGCCCCTCTCTAATGTGATCCTTTGTACCGAATAACAGTGGTCCGATTACGCCCATCTGCAATACCAACCGTCTTACGGTACCAAGAAACATGTGTACCAAGTTTCATGAAGATATCTCAATTTTTACTCAAGTTACAACATGCACGGACGGACGGACAGACCGACGGATATACAGTCACACGGATTTCAACTCGTCTCTTCATCTTGATCATTTATATATATATAACCCTATATCTAACTCGATTAGTTTTAGGTGATACAAACAACCGCTAGGTGAACAAAACTATTATACTGTGTAGCAACAAGTTGCGAGAGTATAAAAAAGTAATGGCAAAGAGGGTATATCACTCTCTTTAAACTTCATTTCCTATAACGGATATTGTTACAACTAAACAAGGTACCGCTCAAAAAGAAGTTCAACAAAAAAAATTGAAATTGTCATAGAGGGTATAACATAATCCTGAACATCAATGCTTTCTAATAGTTTATTTTTATAGGTTTTGGAGTCCTGTATTTTGGGACTACCTGTTTTCAGTTCTTTCATTTACAACAGATGTCGATAAAGTAACACTGGTTATTTCCCATTTTGCAACCCTTTTGTTATTGTCAGAATTAATAGAATTTAACAACAATTTAAATATTGAGTTAACTATTTTTGCACAATATAGTGTAGAATAAATGTGTACAAACGAATTAGTGAAGTGTTAGCGGATATAAAAGTGAAAAATATAAGTGTATAATTCACTTTAAATCCAAAAAATTCGAGCTTTAAATAGTTGAAATTTTCAACTTTAAACGTAAATATCTCGAAAACTATACCCGGCTATATATCTATATATTCTTGATCTGGAGGATTTCCTCTATCCGCCCATAACCATTTTATCCTCGAGAGCCTAGGATGGTATACTGAAGTTTTCCCTAAAATAAATATGTAAAATCATTGTGGTGAAGTGTTAGTGTATAATAAGTGCATAATATAAAAGAAAAGTTAACTATAAATCGAGAAATTGTAAGATAAAATTTGTACAACTTTCAACTTAAAATGCAAATATCTCGAAAACTATAAACCCTTTTAACCCTGAAATCGTGGGATAGTATTGTATACTAAAGCCGACGCGAAGATATATATTGCAATAGCCCGGGAAACTTATAGTATTTAAGAAACTTATAGTATGTGATGTTAAAAAATTGAAATGTTAAAAGTGTATAACTTTTCTAAATATATATAATGAATTTTAGACTTCTGTTGTTCATTCCCCGAATCCGGTGATAAAATGAATTTGGGCGGATAGAGGAGGTCCTCCAGATTGAGAATATGTATAGATATAGCCGCGGAAAACTTATAGATTTCGAGATATTCCCGCGGGTAGATTTTAGAATAGCATTCTCCTAATTCGGGCTTAAAATGGGTATTTTTTATTTTTGTTCATCTGCAAAAAAGGGTATGGTAACACTTATTATTTGTAAGGAAACATAAGAGTACCATCCCATGATTTCACGGTTAAAACGATTATGGTTGGATAGATGAGACTCTCCAGATTAGGAATATATACAATTATAGCCGCTTATATAAACTTATAATTTTCGAGATAATCTCATTTTAAGTTGAAAATAATTGTGCAGTTATTATTCACTAACACACATTGTTTCCACATATTCAATGTATTGTATATCAATTATTTTAATATTTGCTTTAATGCTTTATTTTACTTTTTACACAATTTTCGTTATAAGCACAATAACTAAAGGGTTCCATGTTGACAAAGTGTTGCCATATCCTCTTTAACATTACCATAGGGAAAAGGAAGTTAGATGAGTTGTGTTAGTGGGGCATGCAAAGAGGTGGTTAGTATCATGCGGACACTCATTGCACGCAGGACATATGTTTGGAATTTCCGGATCTATTCTGGATTAGTAGGAGTTTAACCTGCTACAATATTCAGAACGTCGTTGCGTGAAGGTCACTCTGATTTACCGAGGCAACTCGAGGTCTACGTCTGCTGTGGGCAGTGGTTTGACTCCTAGTAGTACGCCATTTACTGAGAGGGAGTCGGTAAAGGTGTTGATGGCTCCACTGTGAATGGCGGTCAGTGCTTGTCTGATGTCGTCGACGTAATCAAGGAAGGACTTCTTGATGTTCCTAGGAGGCGGTTCCGCTTCAAGCAAACGACTGCAGGGGTGGTTTCTGCGAAAACACCCTAGCAGGAACTGCTTGGAGAGGAGCATGTTATGTTCCTTAACCGGAAGCATAAGGGCCTCACTGCAGGTGTTCTATTGGGGACATCAAGAGGCATCCCGTGATAGTCCGGAGTGCAGAGTTTTAACAAGTCTGAATCTTCTTCGTTTGCGTGGCACTACATCCATGCGACCATATTGGTGAAGCGTAGTTTAGGACCGGCCAGCCGATTGCCTTGTATGTTGCCAACAACGTTTCTCTGTCTTTTTCCCAAGAGCTGCCGGCAAGCGATTTGAGGATTTTGTTGCGGCTCTGTACTTTGGCTGTTATCGCGGTCGTATAAGGAGTGAAGGAGCACAGACTGTCTAATGTAACGCCTAAAATTTTAGGGTTGTTGACTGTCGGAAATATTGTGTCATCGACTGAAATGTTCAGATCCAGTCTGTACTCCTTCGTCCAGTTTGTGAAAATGGTCGCTGTGGATTTAGTGGGGGTTGGGGTAGTTTCGAGATGTAGAAATTAAACAGTAGAGGGGAGAGGACACCACCCTGTTTAATTATTCTAAGTTTGGAGTTTTGATCTCGAAACAGTACGGATGAATGCCGACCGCTCAGGTAGGTCATAGTCCACCGCTTCAGCTCTGGAGGGAGCGTTGGTTGTTTTAGGTCCTCAAGTAGGGTTGTGTGATTGACTGTGTCAAAAGCTTTTGACCAGTCCAACGCTACGAGGATCGTCCTCTTGCAGGGTGGCTTCTGGTTTAGGCCATTAACTATCTGGGCGTTTATGACGCAAAGTGCTGTGGTGGTGCTGTGCACTTTTCGGAAGCCATGCTGATGGTCTACTAGACTCAGGTGGTAAGTAAATGTCGGGAGTAGCAATGCCTCAAGTGTCTTCACTACTGGGGAAAGGAGAGTTATCGGGCGATAAGACTCCCCGTTGTTGGCGGGTTTCCCACGTTTCAGTAGTGGCACCACCCTTCCGACTTTCCACACATCGGGTATTTGAAGAGTGGACATCGACAAGTTGAGGACTTTGGTGAGGTAGCTTACTCCCGTCGAGCCTAGATGTTTTAGCATCAGCGTGCTTATTCCGTCAGGGAAAATGGATTTAGACGATTTGGCATTTTTGATGACATTCAGAACCTCCCCATCGGTGAAAGTAAGTGGTGCGAAGTCTTTTGGCATTTCGCGCAGCCGTCAGGTAACACATCGTTTGGCCTTGTCGGGCGAAGGGTGCAGTTTAGACTGCCGGCTAAAATAGCTCCCGCATTTCTTCGGGTCCGAGGAGGCATGGCCATCGAATTGAATTTCAACCCGGTCGTCATGTTTCCTCGGATTAGACAAGGCCTTGACAGTAGGCCAAAGCTTACTTACACCGGTGGAGAGATTGCAGGACTTCAGGTGCTCTATTCATTTTGTCCGCTTATGTTGGTTTACCATATGCCGAATCTCCAAATTGAGATCCCTTTTCTGGGGTTCACAGGGATCGGGATGGCGTAAGGTGTCGCGCTCGTTGGCTAATACAGCTGCTTCGGCATGTCACCGTGGAGGTCCTTTCTTGGCCACTCGACTGGAGTGGCGGCGCAGTGCGCGAACATAGTGCAGATTGTACAGCCGTTGAGGCAGGTGTCGCAGTAGTTTGCCACGTAACTCGTGGTCCACTCCCTATGGGTCTTAAGGTGGCTCGATCCATTGCATATGTTGCACCTAACCGAGGTGGAGTTTGGATGGAGCCTGGCCGATCCAACACCGGGGTGAACGTTATTCTTTCACTACTTCCTTTGGTAGCCAGTCAAAAAAATATTCCTGGCCTTTCCAACACCGGGCCATTAGTTCATTCCTTCGACCGCCAATTAAAAAAAAAATAACCTTAGCCGATCCAAACCCATGATTTATCAAGAGAAGGGAACGAAAGGATTATGTTCCTGTATTTGAGGTACAAACCTTCTTTTTATACTCTCGCAACTTGTTGTTACAGAGTATAATAGTTTTGTTCCCCTAACGCTTGTTTGTATCACCTAAAACTAATCGAGTTAGATATGGGGTTATATATACATATATAAATGATCAGGATGAAGAGATGAGTTGAAATCCGGGTGACTGTCTGTCCGTCTGTCCGTCCGTCCGTGCAAGCTGTAACTTGAGTAAAAATTGAGATATCTTCATGAAACTTGGTACACATGTTTCTTGGTACCGTAATACGGTTGGTATTGCAGATGGGCGTAATCGGACCACTGCCACGCTCACAAAACGCCATTAATCAAAAACAAATAAATTGCCATAACTAAGCTCCGCAATAAGATACAAGACTGTTAGTTGGTACAAAGGATCACATTAGGGAGGGACAACCCCGCTCACTCCTCATGTAAAAGTACTGTTAAAAACTACTAAAAGCGTGATAAATTAAGCACTAAACAAGCCAGAGACATTACGTTATATCTCTGGGATGGTATAAGATGATTTTATAGGAACCACGTTCAAAATTCGAAAGTGGGCGTGGCACCGCCGATTTCAAATTCGGTACATAGTATTCTTCTCATATTTCTATGTTATAGTACGAAAATGGGCGAAATCGGATTACAACCCCGCCTATTTTCCCTATAACATCATTTTAAATTCCATCTGATTTTTTTCAGTTTCCAGTATGCATATCAAGCAACAATGATTATATCGGGGTAAAACTTCGCGTGAATAATACGTTTAAAGTATGCCACCTTGTGACCAAAAATTGTCTAAATCGAACCAAAACTGTTCAAGCCCCTAAGTACTAAATATGTGGACCCCAGTGCCTATAGTTGACCTTCTACCGAAAATATCAGTCAATCCACAAAGAAATCTCAAACGAGTATACCATTTGACTTTGCGAGAGTATAAAATGTTCGGTTACATCCGAACTTAGCCCTTCCTTACTTGTTTTTTTGTTAATTTTGATTCGTTTTCAAAATATGTAGATATGACAACACTTATTATTTGTCATCCTGGAACCCCTTAATTGTGCATATAACGAAAATTGTGTAAAAAAAGTGTTTATTTAGAGCAAATATTAAAATAATTGATATTAATTAAGTATGTAATAAGCATATAGTGAAGGGTTAGTGAATAATCGCTGCATAATATTAAAGAAAAATTACCTATAAATAGAGAAACTGTACGATAAAGCTTGTAAAATTTTCAACTCAAAATGCAAATATCTCGAAACAATAGCTTTCCAGCTGCTATAATTATATATATTCTTAATTTGGAGAATCTCCTTAATCCAACCGTACTCTTTTAACTCTGAAATCGTGGGATGGTATACGAAAGCCGACAATTATTTGTTTGCATGCAAACGTTTTGTCATAGTGTAAATAAGTCAAATTTAAGAAAACTTTAAATAGAATTAAAACTTTTTGTGCACTATTTATGATTACATAAATGTGTAAAAACTATTTAGTGATATCTAAGTGGATATAATATACGTGTGGAATTCATAATACATAGAAAAATTACGTACTTTAATTTGTGAACTATAAGTCTCCTTCTGCTATATGTGTATGGGTTCTTAATATTGAGAACATCCTCTATCCGCCCATAGGCATTTTGTCCCCGAAATCGGGGGATAAAGTTTTCCTTAAATCTTAAACTCGTGTTAGTCACACAACAACAAATGTAAATCAAAAAGAAAGGATACCCAGTACAAAGTAAATAATAAGTAATTATTACT
This sequence comes from Bactrocera oleae, assembly GCF_042242935.1. Classification (NCBI taxonomy): domain Eukaryota; kingdom Metazoa; phylum Arthropoda; class Insecta; order Diptera; family Tephritidae; genus Bactrocera; species Bactrocera oleae. The sequence continues at coordinate 52,971,916 of NC_091537.1, read as the reverse complement.
AAAATATCAATTCACTAAAATATCAGCGAGTGCGGTGTTAAAATGGGTATCAGGGGATAGAGGACGTCATAGAACCAATAATACTTACAATGTGACGAATTTGAAAATATAATATATTAATTATGTTGCTGTTTTTTTATATATCTACTTTTTTTATTTTAATCATTATCTAAATTAAAACTTTTTGACTTAAAAAAATTAACTCTTACTACTTCATTCTGCATCACCTTACTCAATTTTAATAGTCTTTCTCGAATTCATATACTTTAAAATGAATGATTAATTTAATTATTTAATTGAGGCTTTGACATTCTGCACAATGAATGACGAAGCCCTCACAAAAATTATGGGCACCTGTAATAGCTCGCCTGATATTACCATCGCTAGCGGTGGTCTGATAAATAGCATAACCTGGCGACCTATGCTAACTCTCGCATCAGACCATCTGCCCATAATTATCTCGATCGAGAAACCTCCCGACTTTATTTCTGTGGACAACCGCACCTTCATAAACTTTAACAAAGCTAACTGGGTCGGCTTCACAGAATTTACTGAGAGCACCTTCAACGCACTACCCATTCCTACGGACGTCATCGTTGGCGAACGTCAATTCCGCAAGGTGATCGCTGCTGCTACCGCTCGCTTCATACCAGCTGGTAGAATCGGACAAAATGGGTGGAGCACCTGAAGTCCTCTAATCTCTCCACCGGTATGAGTAAGCTTTGGAATACTGTCAAGGCCCTGTCTAACCCGAGGAGACATGACGACCGAGTTGAAATTCAATTCGATGGACATGCCTCCTCGGACCCGAAGAAGTGCGCGAGCTATTTTAGCCGGCAGTTTACACTGCACTCTTCGAACGACAAGGCCAAATGATGTGGTACCCGACGGCTGCGCAAAATGCCAAAAGACTGCGCACCACTTACTTTCACTGATGGGGAGGTTCAGAGTGTCATCAAAAAGGCGAAATCGTCTAAATCTATCGGACCTGACGGAATAAGCATGCTGATGCTAAAACACCTAGGCCCAACGGGAGTAAACTATCTCACCAAGGTCCTCAGCTTGTCGATATCCACTCTTCAAATACCCGATGTGTAGAAAGTCGGAAGAGTGGTCCCACTACTGAAACCTGGGAAACCCGCCAACAAAGTGGAGTCTTATCGCCCGATAACTCTCCTTTCCCCAGTAGTGAAGACACTTGAGGCCTTGTTACTCCCGTCATTCACTCACCACCTGAGCCTACCAGATCATCAGCATGGCTTCCGAAAAGTGCACAGTATCACCACAGCAGTCATAAACGCCCAGATAGTTCATGGCATGAACCAGAAGCCACCCTGCGAGAGGACGATCCTCGGAGCGTTGGACTTGTGAAAAGCTTTTGACACAGTCAATCACACAACGCTACTAGAGGACCTAGAACAATCAACGCTCGTACGCTGATGACTGTGCGATATTGACGTCGGGCAATGGAATCGATGGCATGTGTTCAAAAGTAAACAGATACCTCTCCGATCTTTCTCGCTTCTTCTCTGCAAGGAGCGTAACACTCTCCCCCATTAAATCCCCAGCGACCATATTCACAAATTGGACGAAGGAGTACAGACTGGACCTGAACATTTCAGTCGATGGCACAATAATTCCGACAGTAAATAACCCTAAAATTTTAGGCGTTACATTAGACAGTCTGTGCTCCTTCACTCCTCATACGAACGCGATAACAGCCAAAGTACAGAGCCGCAACAAAATCCTCAAATCGCTTGCCGGCAGCTCTTGGGGAAAAGACAGAGAAACGTTGTTGGCAACATACAAGGCAATCGACCGGCCGGTCCTAAATTATGCAGCCCCAATATGGTCGCCTGGATGCAGTGACACGCGGAAGAAGAAGCTTCAGACCTGTCAGAACACAACGAACTCCTCTCCAAGCAGTTTCTGCTGGGGTGTTTTCGTAGAAACCATCCCTGTAGTCGCCTGCTTGTAGCAGAGCCGCCTTCTAGGAACATCAAGAGGTCTTTCCTAGATTACGTCGACGACATTAGGCAGTACGCCGACCGGACTTCGGACGCTACGAACTTCAGACAGGCACTGACCGCCATTCACAGTGGAGCCCTCAACACCTTCACCGACTCCCTCTCAGTGAATGGCGTAATGGCGAGTTAAACCACCACCCATAGCAGACGTAGAGCTCGAGTTGCCTTGCGAAACCAGAGTGACCCTCGCGCAACTTCGTTTTGGATACTGTAGCAGGTTAAACTCCTACTTATCCAGAATAGACCCCGACATACCAAACACATGTCCTGCGTGCAATGAGTCTCCGCATGACACTAACCACCTCTTTGCATGCCCAACAAACTCCACTAATCTAACACCCTTCTCCCTATGGTCCGACCCCGTCGAAACAGCTCATTTCCTGGGCCTCCCGTTAGATGACCTCGACGACAACGAATCTGGAATTTATCACCCAAACGGGGACTAGGTAACCGTTACAACAACGAGGATCATTGTCATTTAATATCCTTGGTTGACCACCAGAGTTGCCCAAAGACGTCAAATTATTCCTTCTCTGAACTGAAATGACTGTTGTTTTACTAATACAGTTTATTTTTGATATTTTCTCGGCCTTTTTGATAGTTTGAGATACCAAAACGATACGGTTTTCCAAATTCTTTGTAATTTTCTTAATTCAAGTCATACGAAAAATACCACAATTAAATTGACAATGTACGAACTGCAATCTTTAGTACGATACTTTAAAATGCCAAACTAAACTATAAACTCAAATATAAAAATGTACTAAGGTTCGCGTGCATTACTCACCGCATGAGTTTCATATGGATTTCCTATGAAATTATTGGTTTATGTTATCTTTTCCAATTTTTTGTTATACACTCGCAACATGTTGCTACACAGTATAATAGTTTTGTTCACTCAACGGTTGTTTGTATCACCTAAAACTAATCGAGTTAGATATAGGATTATATATATATATAAATGATCAGGATGAAGAGACGAGTTGAAATCCGGGTGACTGTCTGTCCGTCCGTCCGTGCAAGCTGTAACTTGAGCAAAAATTGAGATATCTTTATGAAACTTGGTACAAATATTTCTTGGTACCGTATTGCAGATGGGCGTAATCGGACTACTGCCACACCCACAAAACGCCATTAATCAAAAACAAATAAATTGTCATAACTAAGCTCCACAATAAGATACAAGACTATTATTTGGCATACAATATCAAATTATGGAGCGGCATCTGCAGTTAAAAAACCCTAATAGGGTTAATGTGCATATTTCCCAAACTGCTAAAGCTTTACTAACAAAATTCATTGGAAACTAACGTTTTTAGCACCTATATCAACAGTGTGAAAATGGATGAAATCGGGTTACAAGCCCGCCCACTCCCCATATAACATTACTGTTAAAAACTACTAAAAGCGCGATAAATCACGCACTATACACGCCAGAGACATTAAACTTTATCTCTGGGATGGTATTAGATGACTTTATAGGAAGCGCGTTCGAAATTAGACCGTGGGTGTGGCACCGCCCACTTTTAGGTGAAAACCCTTATCTTGGGATCTGCTTAACCGATTTCAACAAAATTCGGTACATAACATTCTTCTCATATTTCTATGTGCGAAATGGGCAAACTCGTATTACAACCACGCCTATATCCCAAATAACACCATTTTAAATTACATCTGATTCTTTCATTTTCCACTATGCAAATCAAGCAACAATGAGTGTATCGGGGTAAAACTTTGCGTGAATAATACGTTTAAAGTATGCCACCTTGTGACAAAAAATTTTCTAAATCGAACCAAAACTGTTCAACCCCCTAGGTACTGAATATGTGGACCCCAATGCCTATAGTTGACTATTTACCGAAAATATCGGTAAATGTCTAAGACATATAATTGAAATTCATATAATAAAATAATAAAATAAACTCTCGATAATAGTATGTTTTGTGTCAATGGGGTTGAATCGGATCAATACTTCCTTTAAAATAAAATTTTGCCAACACCTGAAGAAATTTTCAGGCTTTCATCCTTGCAAGTTGCGAGAGTATAAAATGTTCGGTTACACCCGAACTTAGAACTTCCTTACTTGTTTTACTTTACGTTTAATAAGCAAACATTTAAAATGTAAAATTCGGAAGCAAATTGAATAATTATTGACTTTTTTGTAGCGTCTTACGTTAAATTTGGACAAACATTCGACTGGTACTGCTCGACAGTGTATATACATTATTTTTTGCCAAAAATAAAATATTTACTTCCAATTGAATTATTTTTGAAGACTAAATACAATTTTTTAACGCAAAACTTCTTCATAACATCATTAATACTAATTATTATTAATATTATTGGGTGTATGCATTAATTTGTGCGGTTTTTTTACGAAAATTAAGACTTTATTGTGAAAAAATTGTTAAACATTTAATGTTCAAAGTATTGCCCATCGGAAGCTATGATGTTTGCCCATCTTTCTGGCAGTTTGTGGATTCCATCCCAAAAGAACTTCTCCTGTTTGGAGGTCAAGAAAGAATCAATCCAATTTCTGATACCCTGTACTGAAGAGAAGCGTACTCCGGTGAGGGCATTCTGCATTGATCTGAACAAGTGGTAATCGGAAGGTGCTATGTCTGGGCTATAAGGCGGGTGAGGTAGAACTGCCCACCCACAGTTTTCCAAATAGTTTTTAACTGGCCTTGCAACATGTGGCCGAGCGTTGTCATGATGAAAAATTATTGATTCGTGTCTGGTCGCATATTCTGGTCGTTTTTCCGCGATGGCCTTTTTCAAACGAATCATGTTGATGGTTGGCCGGGCTTCACATACGATTTCTTGCGCTTTGGGTTATCATAATGAATCCATTTTTCATCGCCAATGCAAAAACGACTTCTTTTGGTGGCGTTGAAGCAACATTTCCGACATGCAGAATCGACGTCTCTTGGCTTTAATTCATAAAGCACCCAATTTCCAAGCTTCTGGATGAATCCTAATGATTTTAGTCGTCTCTAAACGGTTACTTGATCAACTCCTAATACTTTTGCAAGTTCTTCTTGCGTCTGGCATGCATCTGCGTCGAGCAATGTCTCCAATTCTTCGTCTTGAAGTTTGTTTGGCTGTCCGGGTCGTTCTCCGTCGTCTAAGTCGAAATTGCCACTTTTAAACCGTGCAAACCACTTTTGGCACGTTCGTTCGGCTAAAGCATGGTCACCATAAACGTCCAGTAAAATACGATGGCTTTCGGCAGCACTTTTCTTCATGTTAAAATAATGAAGAAGAACTCCCCGCAAAAACACTTTATCTGGTACAAATTTCGACATTTTCAAATGAATGAAACAAATTGTTGTTCACGCTCAAACAATTTATATCTACTGAAAACGACGCGAAATGGCAGTACCTTTGAAATGAATATAGCCACAGATGAATACGACGCGAAATAATACTAGTAGAGCCCTCTCTTAGAAAACCGTACGAATTAATGCATACACCAGTTTAGCAGTTTATAGCTTTTTATACTCTTGCAACATGTTGCTACAGAAATATTTTTGAAGACTAAATAATAAATTTTAAACGCAAAACTACTTCATAACGTCATTAATACTAATTATTATTAATAGTACATTACTAGTACATTAGCAGTTTATAGCTCTTGCAACATGTTGCTACAGAAATATTTATGAAGACTAAATAATAATTTTTAAACGCAAAACTACTTCATAACGTTATTAATACTAATTAATATTAATTGCTTACTAGTACATTATCAGTTTATATCTTTTTATACTCTTCCAACATGTTGCTTCAGAGTATAAAGTTTTGTTCACCTAACTGTTGTTTGTATCACCTAAAAATAATCGAGATAGATATGGAGTTGTATATTCCTATCTTTCCGTTATGATATATTAATGAAACTTTCTGTACGTGTTTGTTATCAAAAAAGTAAGAACGGATTCGTAGACAGGCGTCATCGGAACAGTGCCACGCCCACAAAACGCCATTAATCGAAAACCTATAAAATGACATTACTAAGCACTTAATTAAAATATAAACATGTAATTTGGTACAGGGCATCGAAGTAACAGGGGCTCTTGTTGTATAAAAAAAATGGACGTGACCCTGCTTTCTAATAGGTTTAATATACATATCCTCTAAACCACTAATCCTACAATAGCCAAATTCGCTAAGGACAAATCTATAAGAATTCCTACCGACAGTGCGCAAATGAATAAAATCGGATTATAACACCGTCCTCTCCCCCATATAACGGTATTTAAATTTTACACCTACCATAAGATGATACAAAAAGGCTTTACAGGGGCCAATGTCAAATTAAGACAATGGGCGTGGAATCGCCTATATTATACTGACTTTCCTACTTTACAGTTCGAAAATGGGCTAAATCGGTTACGGCATCTGATTCTTTCACTTTCCGGTATACAGATCAAGAACCAATAAATGTATTCGGATAAAACTGTTCAAGATTTTTGAACTTCCGGCTGACTTTATTCCGCAAATATCGGGCAATATGTGACTTATCTTAATAAAAGTGAGTGAGCGTGTATACCATTATACATCAATTCCCACAACAGCCGGTTCTGCGATACCGGAATTGACCCGGATTTTATCCGGCCAAGGGCTGTTATTTCGACGATCCAACCCTGTTTGGATCGGTAAGTTTAAGATTAAGTTTGTCGTCATTGGAGCAACGCCTAGCAGCAGGGTTGCTCCGTATCCTCCTGACCCGTGCTGGCATCGAGTCCAACCCGGGCCCCGAGGAATTCTACTGCTGCGTATGCGCAAAAAGGCTCCATCCAAATTCCACCTCGGTTAGGTGCAATACATGCAATAGATGGAGCCATCTTAAGACCTGCTCGGGCCTTAAGACACACAGGGAGTAGACCACAAGTTACGTGGCCTCATGCTGTCAACGCAATAATGCGACATCTGCCTCAACGGCTGTGCAACCTGCACCATGTTCGCAAACTGCGCTGCCACTCCAGTCGAGTGGCCAAGATAGGACCTCCACGGCCCCAAGGAGCTCACACAGACAGCATAACTCCCAATCTGACCAACCTCCCCCCCCAACCTTCATCCAGCTCCAATCCTCGTGCGAGAACCACCCAGCAATTCCTGGTTCCTCGCACAGTCTGTTCCGTGTGTCAGACCATAATACGCCGGATACGAGTCAAGTGCAATTCTTGTTCTGGCTGGTGTCACTTTCTGTCGTGTTCTGGCCTGCGCACCACACGAGAGTGGAGTGAGTCGTATGTTGCCCCATGCTCTAGGAGTCTGCTCCCGCAATCACATACAGTGGCGTCGCCAACCAACACCACAGTGCGACGACCGCCCATGCGGATAGCACAGCTGCAACAACCACCACCTACACGCACCTCACTCACCCCTAGGATCACGACTGGACACCCGCGACAAACGCGACTCTTACAATTTAACTGCAACGGACTCCAGAGCAAGATCGAGGAGATAGTTGCATTTATGAGCCGGGAGCGCGTAACGATAGCTGCGGTCCAAGAAACCAAGTTAAACAGCCGCTCAGATCTTCTGAGTTGTGCAGGTTTCAACGTTTTACGTAAGGATCGCGAGCGGGATAATGGTGGAGGCCTAGCCTTCATATTGCACAACACCGTGCAATATCGTCTAATCGATGTTGACATCGACCGCAGGGACACCACCCTAGAATGTCAGGGTATAGCTGTCCGGTCAGGCGATGTCGAGCTAGATATATTTAATATATACATCCCCCCAGTTACATGTTGCCCAACATGATATCACCCGAATATAGATGCGCTACTTCGTGGTGAAAACCGTCTGGTGCGAGGCGACTTTATGATCTTTGGCATTCCTGCCTGTCAAACGATCGTAGGGGGATGGAGCTGGCGGAACAGATAGACGATTCGACATTCTGCACAATGAATGACGAAGCCCCCACCAGAATTATGGGCAACTGTAATAGCTCGCCCGATATCCTGACTTTATTTCTGTGGACAACCGCACTTATGTTAACTTTAACAAAGCTAACTGGGTCGGCTTCACAGAATTTACTGAGAGCACCTTCAACGCACTATCCATTCCTACGGACGTCATCGTTGGCGAGCGTCAATTCCGCAAGGTGATCGCTGCTGCTACTGCTCGCTTCATACCGGCTGGAAGAATCGCGGAACTCCGCCCTAATTTCCCAGCCGAAGTAGCTGTATTAGCAAATGAGCGCGACACCTTACGCCATGCCGATCCCTGTGATCCCCGAATAAGGGATCTCAATTTGAAGATTCGGCAAATGGTAAATCATCATAAGCCGACGAAATGGATAGAGCACCTGAAGTCCTGCAACCTCTCCACCGGTGTGAGTAAGCTTTGGACTACTGTCAAGGCCCTGTCAAATCCGAGGAGACATGACGATCGGGTTGAAATTCAATTCGATGGTAATGCCTCCTCGGACCCGAAGAAGTGCGCGAGCTACTTTAGCCGGCAGTTTATACTGCACCCTTCGACCGACAAGGCCAAACGATGTGTTACCCGACGGCTGCGCAAAATGCCAAAAGACTGCGCACCACTTACTTTCACCGATTGGAAGGTTCAGAGTGTCATCAAAAAGGCGAAATCGTCTAAATCTATCGGACCTGACGGAATAAGCATGCTGATGCTAAAACACCTAGGCCCAACGGGAGTAAACTATCTCACCAAGGTCCTCAGCTTGTCGATATCCACTCTTCAAATACCCGATGTGTAGAAAGTCGGAAGAGTGGTCCCACTACTGAAACCTGGGAAACCCGCCAACAAAGTGGAGTCTTATCGCCCGATAACTCTCCTTTCCCCAGTAGTGAAGACACTTGAGGCCTTGTTACTCCCGTCATTCACTCACCACCTGAGCCTACCAGATCATCAGCATGGCTTCCGAAAAGTGCACAGTATCACCACAGCAGTCATAAACGCCCAGATAGTTCATGGCATGAACCAGAAGCCACCCTGCGAGAGGACGATCCTCGGAGCGTTGGACTTGTGAAAAGCTTTTGACACAGTCAATCACACAACGCTACTAGAGGACCTAGAACAATCAACGCTCGTACGCTGATGACTGTGCGATATTGACGTCGGGCAATGGAATCGATGGCATGTGTTCAAAAGTAAACGGCTACCTCTCCGATCTTTCTCGCTTCTTTTCTGCAAGGAACCTAACACTTTCCCCCACTAAATCCACAGCGACCATCTTCACAAATTGAACGAAGGAGTACAGACTGGACCTGAACATTTCAGTCGATGGCACAAAAATTCCGACAGTAAATAACCCTAAAATTTTAGGCGTCACTTTGGACAGTCTGTGCTCTTTCACTCCTCATACGACCGCGATAACTGCCAAAGTACAGAGCCGCAACAGAATTCTCAAGTCGCTTGCCGGCAGCTCATGGGGAAAAGACAAAGAAACGTTGTTGGCAACATACAAGGCAATCGACCGGCCGGTCCTTAATTATGCAGCCGCAATATGGTCGCCTGGATGCAGTGACACGCAGAAGAAGAAGCTTCAGACTTGTCAGAACACTGCACTCCGAACTATCACGGGATGCCTCTGGATGTCTCCAATCGAACACCTACATAGTGAGGCCCGTATGCTTCCGGTTAAGGAACACAACGAGCTCCTCTCCAAGCAGTTTCTGCTGGGATGTTTTCGCAGAAACCACCCCTCCAGTCGCCTGCTTGTAGCGGAGCCGCCTCCTAGAAACATCAAGAGGTCCTTCCTTGACTACGTCGACGACATTAGACAGTACGCCGACCAGACTTCGGACGCAACTAACTTCAGACAGGCACTGACCCCCATTCACAGTGGAGCCATTAACACTTTCACCGACTCCCTCTCAGTGAATGGCGTAATACGAGTCAAACCACCACCCATTGCAGACACAGAGCTCGAGTTGCCTCGCGAATCTAGAGTGACCCTCGCGCAACTTCGTTCTGGATACTGTAGCAGGTTAAACTCCTATCTATTCAGAATAGACCCTGACATACCAAACACATGTCCTGCATGCAATGAGTCTCCGCATGACACTAACCACCTCTTTGCATGCCCAACAAACACCACTCATCTAACACCCCTCTCCCTATGGTCCGACCCCGTCGAAACAGCTCATTTCCTGGGCCTTCCGTTAGATGACCTCGACGACAACGAATCTAGAATTTATCACCCAAACGGGGATTAGATAATCGTTACAACAACAACAACCATTATACATCTTTGTGCCTAAAATGGATAAAATCGGGTGAAAACTTGCCATATTCCCTAGATAACTGATATTCAGGATTTTGAAACATCCGGCTAACAATACTCCTTATATTGAACTTAGCCCTTCCTAACTTGTTAATATATAAATTAATATTTAAAACTGATTTCAAAGTTGTCATTTTCGCCCAATGTAACAAATACTGTTTCCATTAGTCAGCGACGCAAAACCGTATAGCGTGTCATCTCAACACCGCTTCTACCTTCGTTAACGTGGATATTAAAGAAAATTTGAATTTGGAACGTGTCAGCCGATTGCTATCTTACAACTTTGTAACAAAGCCTTTTGATGCCCCTGCTACTTGTAATTTGCTGAGGTATACTCGCCGTTTCCAGGGTTCGTTACAATAAATTTGTAAACTATGGCGTTTTTTATAAATCGTATTTTATTTATGTAGAGGCGTCATCTGAGGATAGCGCTGTGTATACTGCGACGGTGCTGTGCGACGATGCTCTGCTGCGTGCGTTAACGCTCGTGGGTGCTACGACGACGACGCTGAGATGTTTTCTGCCGGCGCTCGTATAGGCTTCGACAACGATGTCCTGCTACGTGCGTTGACGTTCGTGAGTGCTACGACCACGACGCTCGGATGTTTTTGCCGGCGCTCGTGTAGGCTTCGACGACGATGTCGATGACGATTTTTTTAATAGGGTGCGTCTTCAAGCGTTGTATGGGCTAAATTCCTTATGGATATATAGTTCTCACAACTTTGTTGCCAGGTTCGATATTTTGCAGTAATCAAAAAATAAACTTGAAAATATATAAAACAAGTAAGGAAAGCTAAGTTCGGATGTAACCGGACATTTTATACTCTCGCAAAGTCAAATGGTATACTCGTTTGAGATTTCTTTGTGGATTGGCTGATATTTTCGGTAGAAGGTCAACTATAGGCACTGGGGTCCACATATTTAGTACTTAGGGGCTTGAACAGTTTTGGTTCGATTTAGACAATTTTTGGTCACAAGGTGGCATACTTTAAACGTATTATTCACGCAAAGTTTTACCCCGATATAATCATTGTTGCTTGATATGCATAGTGGAAAGTGAAAGAATCAGATGGAATTGAAAATGGTGTTATGTGGGAAATAGGCGTGGTTGTGGTCCGATTTCGCACTATAACATAGAAATATGAAAATAACGTTATGTTCCGAATTTTGTTGAAATTTGTTAAGCAGATCTCAATATATGGGTTTTCACCTAAAAGTGGGCTGTGCCACGCCCACTGTCTAATTTTGAACGCGGTTCCTATAAAGTCATCTTATACCATCCCAGAGATAAAATTTAATGTCTCTGGCGTGTTTAGTGCTTGATTTATCGCGCTTTTAGTAGTTTTTAACAGTACCGTTATATGGGGAGTGGGCGGAGTTGCCACCCGATTTCAACTATTTTCACACCGTCAATAGAAGTGCTAAAAACTTTTCTTCCAGTGAATTTTGTTATTATAGCATTAGCGGTTTAGGAGATATGCACATTAAACCTATTAGAGGCGGGACCACGCCCACTTTAAAAAACAAATTTAACTGCAGATGCCCCTCCCTAATGTGATCCTGTGTACCAAATAACAGTCTTGTTTCTTATTGCGGAGCTTAGTTATGGCAATTTATTTGTTTTTGATTAATGGCGTTTTGTGGTCGTGGCAGTGGTCCGATTACGCCCATCTGCAATACCAACCGTCTCACGGTACCAAGAAACATGTCTACCAAGTTTCATAAAGATATCTCAATTTTTACTCAAGTTACAGCTTGCACGGACAGACGGACGGATAGTATTTTATTACGATCAGTGGGCCAGTATACCGACTTACTAGAAGATATTATGTCAAGGTTATTGCGCCTATTCAGAATTGAGTAATACAACTGTATTACCATCGGAATAATTAGTCCTGAGACCCAATACATATGCTTTGCATTGTAATTACCGCCTGCAAGAAATATATTTCCAGGGTACCAAAAAAATTACAGATTGCAAATTTAAAGATTTTTTTCTTAAAACGAGTTTAAGCTATAATATCCACATTCGCTTAGGACAAATCTTTTTGACATTTATATCCACTCTGTGAAAATGGGTGATTTCGGATTATAACTCCGCCCACTCCCCATAAAACGTTTTTGTTAAAAACTAAATATAAAAGTATAATTAATAAATGCGCTAGAGACATAAAGTTTTACACCCCAGATGGTATTGGATGGATTTATAGGACCCGGTGTCGAATTTGGACGGTGGCCGTAGCACTGCCCATATTTAGGTCAGCACCTGTATATTTCAACCAAATTCGGTAGGTAATATTATCCTGATATTTCTACATTGCAGTGCGAAAATAAGCGAAATCTAACAAAGCCACGCCTTCTTCATATATAACAAAATTTCAAATTCCATCTGATTCTTTTATTTTCCAGTATACAAATCAAGAAGTTATCGATTTATCCGGATAAAACTTTGCACGAGTAGTGCCTTTGAGGTGTACCACCCTACGGCAAAAGGTCACCATATGACACCAGTTGCTATTGCGAACTATTTATCGCAAATATGAGTCAACCTGTGAGCTATATTATAAAAATTCGGATAGAATCATTTTCTAATCGTAGCATTCCTGTATGTTAAGAATGAGTTGAGCCCTTAGCCCCATATACCTAATAGAAATATTTTCGAACTTCCGGCTGACTTTATACCGCATATATCAGCAACTATGTGAATTATCTTAATAAAATGGAGAGATCGTGTATTTCTAATAACGGTGCAACTTTGTGCCTAAAATGGATAAAACCGGGTGAAGAGATGCTCTAAACCCCATATAATTAATAACAGGATTTTCAAACATCCAGTTAACTTTACTCTTATATATATTGGTGATGGTATGTGAAGTACCTTAATGAAACTCAGATATCTACAAAAAATGTCGCGACAGCATATATCTAACTGTTATAGTAACGTCGCAATAAGTGTTCTTTTATATTAAAATAATAATTTAAATGCCACTACTATAAAAGTTCTTTATGTGTACTTTAGTTTTAATCCTTATCAAATTATATGATTCGGACATTCCAGTCGAAATATCACGAATCTAAAAATGTAAGTATTAGATATCGTCGCGTGGTGAGGGGAGATCCGCTCGGCTAGGCTGCAACATAATATGCGATGTAGGCGCCGGCTCACGCATCAAGTTGGCTCCCTATGAAGCGCTCGTGTGCGGAATTGAAAATAAATAATACCAGCTCAGGCATATCGAGGATATCGATGATCCAAAGGTATCTACCAATCCCAAGACCTAACCTTCGAATTAGTGGGAGAACTCCAGAAAATCAATTTATTTTGCTGCCACAAAATAAAACAACATCTAAGATCGTATTCAGGGAAGCTCTAAATCAATAAATTTAATGGCTTTTGTTTTGTAGACAATAACTTTTTACAAACATAAATAAAAATAAACTGATGAAATTATAATAAAAAGCTAAATAAATAATACAATAAAAAAAATTATAAAAAGAAATAGGTAAAAACTACCTAATATCCAAATTCTTTTTAATTTTAAAATTCTAACTCAACTAACAAAGAAGAGAGCATTAGTGTGTTTGTTAATATTGATAAATTGATATGTTTGTTAATACCGTGCGAAGCCTGGGCAGGCTGATAGTATATTTATGAAATTGCTTGAAAATATGTTCTCGAGTATACCTGAGTAATGTCAACAGTTTTTGCAATCAGCCCAGACCTTTTCTACTCCCAATATGTCCTATATACTGATTTCCGACTTCTCACCTGTCTTTAAACCGTTTAGTTTGGTCAAGATGTGTGATATTTTAATGAAATTAAGTGGACAAGTTTTGTTTAGTCTTTGGTCCAAACCTAATATGCCTATTGTAATAAATTCCGATCCTTTGGTTGACGGTTTGCTCATCAAGGAAGTAAGGTAGAAGAAGCAAGATTATAGTTATAAAACTAATTTAGTCTATGAGCTATAATATAAGTTCATAAGATCCAAATTTGATTGTAATCCATTTACGATTTTGTCGAACAATAAATGTTGAATCCGTTCAAAACATTTTAAAATCAAGTTTTGCCTACACCTGAATGTATTTCCTCGGTAAGTTGCAACCCCTTACTTGTTATTTTAGGAGTCTCTTTCAAATTATCTGCTCTCTTTCTATAAAGAAAAACTAAAAAATAAAGAATAGGTTGAATTTCGTCACTGTTTTGTAACTTTATGATATTAACATGGTTTGCTCATATATTGTATGTATATTTTGGAATACTTTTTCAAAACGCCACTAATTAAAAACAAATAAATTGCCATAACTAAGCTCCACAATAAATACAAGACTGTTATTTGGTACACAGGATCACATAAGGGAGGATCATCTGTAGTTTAAATTTTTTTTTAAGTGGGCGTGGTCCCGCCTCCTAATAGGTTTAATGTGCATATCTCCTAAACCGCTACAGCTTTAATAACAAACTTCCCTGAAAACTAACGCTTTTAGCACCTCTATCGATAGTGTGAAAATGGGTGACAACCCCGCCCACTCCTCATAACGGTACTATTAAAAACTACTAAAAGCGCGATAAATCAAGCACTAAACACGCCAGAGACATTAAATTTTATCTCTGGGGTGGTATTAGATGATTTTAGAGGTAGCGCGTTCAAAATTAGACAGTGGACGTGGCACCGCCCACTTTTAGGTGAAAACCCATATCTTGGGATCTGCTTAACCGAATTTCAACCAAATTCGGTATATAACATTCTTCTCATATTTCTATGTTATAGTGCGAAAATGGGAGAAATCGTATTACAACCACGCCTATATCCCAAATAACACCATTTTAAATACCATCTGATTCTTTCACTTTCCACTACGAAAATGAAGCAACAATGATTGTATCGGTGTAAAAGTTTGTGACCAAAAATTGTCTAAATCCAACAAAAACTGTTCAAGCCTCTACGTACTGAATATGTAGACCTCAGTCCCTATTGTTGACTTTTACCGAAAATATCGGCAATGTGTAAGATATATAATTTAAATTCATATAATAAAAAAAAAATTAATAAAACTCGATAATGATATATCTTTGTGTCAAAAATGGGTTGAATCGGGTCAATACTTCCTTTAATATAAAATTTTGCCTGAAGTAATTTCCTAGGCTTTGATCCTTGCAAGTTGCAAGAGTATAAAATGTTCGGTTACACCCGAACTTAGAACTTCCTTGCATATTTTGTATATTAACACAAAAAAGTCATGAAAATCAAGTAAGCCTTAAGTTTGGCAATGTTGTGCGAAATTTTGGAACATTAATTTATTCATAACTTAGACTTATTCCTATCACTCACATTATGTTGTCCATATTTTTGAGTTCAAATACACTGTACACTTCGATTTTTGAAAACTTTAAGCTTTTACCGCTTTTAAAACTTCATTTTCTTGAAAAAATTATGTGAAAATCGCTAATGATAAACGATTTTTATAATCAATGCTCCGCTGAGTATATGAGTTGCTATGTATATACATATTTTTTGTGAAAAACACACAATTTTCTTTGTATTTACACATTTATGAAATCTAAAATAAGTTTTTATAAATGCAAAACTACTTCATAATATCTTAGGTACAAATTATTATTAATTGCTTACATGCACACTACTAGTTTATAGATTTATACAACTAATATTTTAAATTGTTTGAATGATAAGATAACACAAACAAGTTTAAAAAAAACAAAAAAAGACATTGACAAATATTTTTATCAACCAATTTTTAAAATTAAACCTTAAGTACAACAGTAACGTATTCGTCTTGTTTAGTAAATAATATTCACCGTATTGAATAGTTTATTATAATAGTATTTAATCTATACAACACGTGGCTAGATTTACAATACTAGTATACTCGCATATACAAGTATGTATATGTATATGTTGTATGTATATATAAATATATTTTTATTCCGTATCGACATAGATATACAAAGCTGATGACAAGATGTCTTGAAACTGACCGTCCCTTGATGCAAGCTGTAACTTGAGTAAAAAAAAACTTGTTACACATGGTTAATGGCGCCATGAAAAGCCGGTGAGCGGAACCGGACAGAATTTTAAATACTGTTAAGTGAAAGAATCATTTTACTTAACAGCATATAAAACCAATTCATATATTTTTAAACTTTATCCACAAATTGCCTTCAAGCTATGTCATCTCTAATTTAAAAATTGTCGAAAACGGATGAACTATTCAAGCCCTCAGATACCGCAGATGTGGGCCTCAGTGTCTACGGCTGACTTTTTACCGCAAATATCGAAATATATTGAAATCAATACTTCCCCTAGCCTACATATACCTAATCTAAAGACTTTATACCGTATATATCGGTGAAACTGCTAGGTTACTTAATGAAACTCATATAGATCTTTTCCTTACAATAATCTGGCGAACGCTAAAAATAAATAATATCGGGTCCCCCCATATAACCGATATAATGATTTCAAACTTCTGGTTGCGTTTATACCGCATATAGCGGTCAATATGTAAAATATCTTAAAATTAAGAGAACGTATGTATCAAGTATGTAAAATATTGAATTTAATTTTTCTTTATCATTTTTAATACTTTTGTAATTAATTTTAAAGCTGAACGCAGACTTAATCGTGCCTATGTTTACTTCTCCTTACACTAAAATCTCGTTATCACAAAAATTAAAATAGGAATATACCTTTTTGTTTTTGCATTTTGAACTTAAGAATGTAAAGAAGAAATACATGTAGAAAATTTGAACTGAATTACCTATTTACATAGTGTTTTTACTTCACTTAAAAATTAGTGTCGGGTGAACGCAGGCTTTATTGGCTATGTGTATATCCGACTAGTTGACTTTAAGCCCTTCAAATATATAAATATAGTCTTAATCTGGAGAACTCTCTCTATCCGCCCATATCCCGAAATCAAGGGATAATATCCGTGCGAGCTGTAACTTGAGTAAAAATTGATTTATGAAGAAGATTGGAACAGGTGTTCCGTTTCACCATAACAAGTTCGGTATTGTAGACGAGCGTAATCGGACCACTACCATGCTCATAAAATGCCGTTTATCGAAAACATATAAGTCGAAAATAAAGAAAAAAAAACTATTTTGGTACAGTGAATTGCAGTAGGAAGGGGTAGCTGTGTTTTGAAATTTTTTTAAACGTAGGCATGGCTCCGTCCTAAAATAATACATGTACATACATTTGGTAGAAATAGTCTCTGCTCACCAGTTCGTAAAATGTGTTTCAATAAAAATATGAATAAAATAAATATATAAGTTATTTTCAGAATATCAGAATCGCATGCTAATATCATTACAGTCGCCAAATATCATGGAATTCCTATGTGCGTTTGCAAAGTTCACGGCGTTTTTGAATTCTACTAATATAGAATAAGCAAAAAAAGTGTCGCTCACTGCTTATTACATTAGCTTATTGTAGTTTCCACGCGTTTAAGACTGTTTATTTTTTGTGCATTGTTGTCAACAATGCAAATTTAGAGAATCGAAGGAAAAATCTGCAATTTGTGTGTAAACTTTTCGAATTAGTCAGCGTTAATCGAAATGAGTGCAAAAGGCAAAGAAACAAGTGTTAATGAGCGGAAAATAATTTTAAATTTAGAGAGGACGGTAAAAACTTTCCTGAAATTGGACGAGTTGTCAAAAGAGCGGGGTCATCAGTGCGATAGGTCATCCAGACTATCAAAAAAACGGGTGTTCAATTGTGGAGGTGTATGGCAGCAAGCAGTGTTGGTGGCATTGAGTTTATCGAAAATATAATGAATATATTTGATTATCTAAATATTTTAATACTAAAAAGGACGCAAATTGCTGACAAATAAGGATTGTCAAACGTGTTGTGTTTCCAACAGAACAATGAACCTAATCATACAGCGGAACTTGTACGCCTTTGGCTTCTTTACAATGTTTCAAAACAGGTAAATTCACCTCCACAATCACATGATCTCCAATCCAATTGAGCGTTGTGGACGGATTTCCTCGTCGAGGGAATCGATGGAACAAAGTATGATGCGGTCGTTGGCAATATTGGCACTATCCGTCGGTTATACAGTCAAAGGTGGAGTGACTATCTGTCAAACAAGTCATACAGTGGGCTCTGGCGCTCTGTTGGCGTTGAGCGGGCTTCATGCTTTTGAAGATGGTGCACCTCTTCAGGACGTGAGGTCGACGGCATAGACTGCATCGTGGAGGCAGATGCTCATCAAACTGATCTTCGTTTGCATCTCTGACTGCTGCTGCAGATGAGTGGCTGTGCGGAGCCGTGGCGCTTTGCATCCTTGGTGCTGCGATGGGTGGACCAGATGCTCTAGGCGCAGCAATTACGGACCTCAAAGTCTTGGGAGCGCTGTGGATATCTTCTACGTCCATTTCTATTGGAATAGGAATATATTAAAACATGGTTTGGCTCATAATTTTGAATTATGATATTTGTTGCTTGGTTTGAAAAATAGATTTATATATATATATATATATGAATATGTAACTATATATGTTGTGGTTAATTTTTAATCGCGTTTGTTAGTGTTAGATTTGCATGTACGGATTAAAAAACAGTAGTATTCCGAGTTAAACGAATTAATTGTCGGTTTTGATTTTATTTATGCGCTTGTCTTGGCGGGGTTTGTGTAATCGGTTCTTCGGTGTTCGGAAGAAAACACAATTTTACTAATGGTCGAGTTAGTATACCAGTTTGTGTTCGTACTTCTACTATTCTTTTGTGACCATCTCGTCCCCGATGGACCTTTTCAATGCGGCCTAGTCGCCATTCGGTTGGAGGAAGGCATTCATCATGTATGATGACGCATTTGCCCGTATTTGGTTCCTTCTGGATCGTTTTCCACCGATGTCTCTTATGGAGATCTTTAAGGTAATCTTCCTTCCATCTATGGCTGAATTCATGATGAAGTATCTTAATTTTTTCCCATCGGTATATTAAATTGAGTGAGTTTCCTTCTGCCTCAGGTATGGCGAGAAGTGGAGCTCCTCTGAGAAAATGTCCAGGTGTAAGAGCTGTGAAATCGGAGGGATCTTGCGAGAGTGGTGAGATGGGTCTTAAATTTAGTACGGCTTCTATACGAGCGAGTAGTGTGGTAAATTCCTCATATAATTTATGATTACCTGCCGTTTTCTTTAAATGGGACTTAAAGCTTTTTACAGCTGATTCCCAGAGTCCGCCCATGTGGGGAGAACAAGGGGGTATAAACTGCCAATCTTTTCCTTGTGGTGCATATTTTTTTAACAATTTCTGGGGAGACTTATTTAGTAAATTTTACAAACTCTTTCTCTGTGGCTCTTTGAGCTCCGATAAAGTTTTTCCCATTGTCGCTCATAATTTTTGATGGAAATCCGCGTCGTGCGACAAAGCGTGCAAATGCTGCGAGAAAAGCCGCAGTAGACAGATCCGAACATAGCTCGAGGTGTACTGCTTTTGTCGTGAAGCATACAAAGACAGCCACATACCCTTTTCTGAATGAGGAAGACTTTAACATAGAGGCCTTTATCTGGAAAGGTCCAGCAAAATCTACCCCAGTAATGGTAAAGGGAAGAGCAAAATTGCAGTGTTCAGGTGGCAAAGCTGCCATGATCTGCGTGCGTATTTTGTGCTTCTACAATGTGCATTGTTTACACATAAAAATCGTTCTTTTAATTTGTGGCTTTAGGCGCAGTATATAAAATTCTAGTCGGACCATTTGTTGCATCAAGCGATGTTCACCATGTAATGTAAGTTGGTGAAGATGTAATATATTAAAAATAAATAAGTAAAACGGGATTTCTCGGGAATTATAATGGGATGTCGTTCATGTGCCCGGATTAATCCTTTAGTGTCCAAAAAAGGATTTAAAAGGAGAAGTGAGCTTCCCTTATCGAGGGGTCGTCTTTCGACTAACTTTGATTTCCCCCGAATGAAATAGCGAGTTTGTGTATATGTAATAAGGCTGACCTTGGCATGTTTCAGGTCGGAATGCTTTAGTTGTAGGGAAGGATCATTTGTTATTCCTTTAACCTTTTGTTTGAGACTTTGGATAAATTTAAACATGTAAGCGACTACTTTTAATGCTTTTGGGAATGATGAAAATCGATGTAATATATCATCTTCATCAGGAGTGATATGAAAAATTTCAATTCTCCGAATTTCAGGAGCTATTATATTGCGAGCGGGAGACTTTGGCCAAACTTCTTGTGATTCTGTTAACCACGTAGGACCGTTCCATCACAGTTTAGTGCTGGTGAGATGAAGTGGTTTGCAGCCTCTTGTCCCAAGATCCGCTGGATTATCTGCACTTGCAACATGTTGCCATTGTGCTGGGCCAACTAAGTCTAATATTTGAGATATACGGTTAGATACATAAGTCTTCCAGGTATATGGTGGTTGTTCTAACCATGCTAAAACTATTTCTGAATCTGACCAAAAGTACATTTTGTGATTGGTTAATTTCAGATGGGTTTGGACAATTAAGACTAGTTTTGCTAACAGAAGTGCACCATTCAGTTCGAGCCGTGGCATGCTTAGTGTCTTCAGGGGAACAACTTTGGCTTTAGCTACCAAATGACGTGACGATATTTTGTTATCATATTCAGTGCGTACGTAAACTTTTGCACAATAGGCCTTTTCAGAGGCATCACAGAAGCCATGTAATTCTACATTATAGTCAGGTGCAAAATTTACCCATCGAGGAACTCGCATTTCCAAGATGGTATGTAGATTGTTAGCAAATTGAACCCACTTTGTTAAACGTATGGGTTTCACTTGCTCATCCCATTCAGTGCCATCTTGCCACAGTTCTTGAGGATTTTTGCTTGAATCATTATTGTCGAAAGCCATCCTGCGGGGTCGAAAAGTTTGGCCACCGAGGAAAGTATTTGACGTTTGGTTATGGCGGATACTGCAGATATTGACTCAATTGTATATGAGAATTGATCTGTTATCGCATTCCATTGAATGCCGAGAGTTTTTGTAGTACTGGCCTTTTCAAATTTAAGGAAGTTAGTATCTAATAAGTCTTCCCCTATTATGTTTTTTATTATCTCAGGATGATTTGATGTAATTTTCTTTAGGGGGAACTTGACCACTTGATATAGTGATTCGCACGCTAATGAGAGACTGTGGCTACCTGATAGAATATCGTCAACGTATGTTTGTTTATGTAGCACAGAAGTTGCTAAAGGCAAATTTGTTTGACAGGTTTTTGCCACTTCATGTAATGTTCTAATGGCTAAATAGGGTGCACAATTGATGCCAAAGGTAACTGTTTTAAGTTTGTAGTCGCTGATTCCACTATTACTTGATTTTCGGAAGACTATCCGCTGGAAATCTTGGTCATCTCTCATCTAAAATTTGCCTATACATTTTCTCTACATCTCCATTGAAAACATATTTAAACATGCGCCAATTTATTATTAGCAGCATGAGATCAGGTTGTAATGTTAGCCCTGTATATAATACATCATTGAGTGATTTGCCTGAGTTCGTACACTTTGAAGCATTAAGAACAACTCGTACTTTTGTTGTGATTTTATCTAGCCTTATTATTTTCCTTCCATATGATTGAGGTCAAGATATTCATCCATCACGTCATCATATGCTGATTTAAGCTCGCTTTTCTTTATCAAGCTTTTTTTCAAGCTTAGGAATTGTTGGACTGCTGATATTCTAGAGTGGCCTAGAGCTATATTTTCTGGAAAGGTGGGCTTGAATGCGAGTCGCACAACATAACGACCATGTTCGTTTCTTGTTGTTGTGGACTGGTAATAGGCTTCGCATGCCAGGTCTTCTTCTGAAGGTTTTGTGATTTTGGGTAATTCTTCTACTTCCCAGAATTTTTGTTTGTTGATAGTTTGGATATTCGTTTGAAATATTTTCAACTTGAGTTGTGAAGGAATTAATTTTTTCTGTGACTTGGCCACTTAATATCCATCCAAAGATTGTGTTTTGGGCTAACAATTTATTAGAGATTTTCTGTATACCTTCAAGAATTATTTGAGGTATTAAGTCGCTGCCCAATAATATGTCGATTTGTGATGGGGTATGGCAGTTGGGATCTGCTAATTTGAGATATGAGCATTTTTCCCACTGTTTTTTATTTACTTCATAGCTTGTAAGCAAATTAGTGAGATGCGGTAAAACAATGGCTTGTGCATCTATTCGTATATCCGCGTGTGGAGAGACTGTGGTGATTTGGCTAACTTTATTTGAATTTTGTATAATTCTTCCGCCCATTCACGAAATTTGAAAACTGGAATTTTTGACTGGCAATTTTCCTCTTTATTTTCGGAATTCGGGATTTCGGGATTACCTGATTTGGTTGTCGCGACTAGGCCCGTGGTTTTATGTATATGATTTTGCTTCATATTTGTAAAATTGGTTATGTAAAGCAATGAGTGATGTCGTCATTGACAGTACACACAACTGAATTTGCTTTCACAGTCTATTGTCCCGTGAGAATTGGACAGACAGTTGATGCAAAGTTTATGTTGTCGGACAAGATGGTTTCTATCTGAAACGGACTTTTTTTAAATTTCTCGCAAGATCTTATATTATGTCCTACTTTCCAGATTTCACATAATGATTGCCAATGGTTTGTTTGATTTGACACGAATGTTTGGCTTCTATTAACGTGTCTATTATATTGTGTGTTATTACTGACTTGGGGTTTAAAAAAGTTTTTATTTGAGTCATTTTGATGACATTTTGGCTTAACTACCTTTTTATCTACTCGCTCAGCTATTTCGTACTGAGTTGTTAAAAATTCTTTAATTTGATGCCATTTTGGCGATTTCTTTCTTGCCACTAGTGATTGCTCCCATCGTAGCAAAGCAGCATCAGGTAGTGTCGCTGCGCAAATATTTACTACAATAGGATAGGTTCCCACGATTCTGTGGATACACAGATAAGCAATTAGTCACTGTCGAGTATAGTTTTTGAAATTCTTGGCTGGTTTCTTGTTGAATTTTTGGTAAATTCATTAAAATAGTTATTTGGTTATCTACCAATACTCTTTCGTTTTCGTATCTTTCGACCAGTGCATCCCAAGCCAGATTAAAATTTTCGTCATTCAAAGCGAAACGCTTGACAATACTGTCTGCTTCCCCTTTTGTTTTGTACCTGAGATGGTACAGCTTTTGTGCTCGTGAAAGTTTAGGATTGTTGATATACACGGCAGTGAACATGTCCCGAAAGAACGGCCATTGATCGCAACCTCCATGAAAAACTTCAGTATCACAAGCTGGTACTTATCTAGGTTTTCTTTTGGATTTGTAACTACTCTCGGAGGAGGAGTGGCTCTACATGGACTTAATAAATTTATTTGGTCTAATATAATTGCTTTCGTAGTTTCGTACTGATCGAGGCAGTTTTCATATTTGGCTGACGCCGAAGCTTTAATGTTTTCTGGGAGTTCAGCGTCGTCAGTATCTGATATTGTATCGTACGCTGTCAGAACGCGTGCCCATATATTATCTATGCTTTGAATTTTTAAATTTAGGACTGATTCTGTATTGTCGTTAATAGGCGAAGCCGAAAACCGTGTGCAGTATCTAATAAAACTGTCACTTTCAGTTATGAACCTTGACAGTGAATTGTCTTTGGTCTTTTTTTGTTTTGCACCCTGCTTTGAGCGTGTAGCTTCTGCGGGTGTGCCTTGTGCTTTCTAATGATAGAGGTGTTCGTGGTTTAAACTCTTTTGATTTATCAGATTGCATTTATAAATCTTTAAATAAAAAAAGAAAGCTATTAACTAGCTATTAAAATAGTTTTGTATTAAATATTTGTTATAATACGGTTGTAGTAAAAAATTTTAGTTTGCTGCCCAAAGCTGTAGTTAAATTTTTTTTTTTTTTTTGTTGAAACTGATTGTAAAATTAGTCTGTTATAATTTTTTTGTTTTTATCGGACAAGTCAATTTAGATTTTATTAAAATGTATGTCCGTATTATTATTATCTTAAAAATTGCCGAAATTGCTTACTGGGTATTCGTTTCACTCGCGAATAATTTGTATATTTTATATGTATGTATATTCGTTTTTATTATATGTATCTATATACATTTGTTTAAAAGGAACGCGAAAATAAAATTGTTCTTAACAACAAATGTATATATATCTGCATACCTATGTATGTTAATTTTAATTTTCATATGTTTGTATATGCTAATCCGTTTTGATCGTATACTTTTTAGTTATATTGGCATTTTTACATATACACATATGTACATGCATACATGTAACGCGATTTTTGTAAAGTTTTGCTGAGTGCCTATATTTTATATATATGGTTGTAAATATATTATTTTCTATACTCTCGCAACCTGTTGCTACAGAGTATAATAGTTTTGTTCACCTAGCGGTTGTTTGTATCACCTAAAACTAATCGAGTTAGATATAGGGTTATATAAATATATAAATGATCAGGATGAAGAGACGAGTTGAAATCCGGGTGACTGTCTGTCCGTCCGTCCGTCCGTCTGTCCGCCGGTGCAAGCTCTAACTTGAGTAAAAATTGAGATATCTTTATGAAACTTGGTAGACATGTTTCTTGGTACCGTGAGACGGTTGGTATTGCAGATGGGCGTAATCGGACCACTGCCACGCCCACAAAACGCCATTAATCAAAAACAAATAAATTGCCATAACTAAGCTCCGCAATAAAAAACAAGACTGTTATTTGGTACACAGGATCACATTAGGGAGGGGCATCTGCAGTTAAATTTTTTTTTTAAAGTGGGCGTGGTCCCGCCTCTAATAGGTTTAATGTGCATATCTCCTAAACCGCTAATGCTATAATAACAAAATTCACTGGAAGAAAATGTTTTTAGCACTTCTATTGACGGTGTGAAAATAGTTGAAATCGGGTGGCAACTCCGCCCACTCCCCATATAACGGTACTGTTAAAAACTACTAAAAGCGCGATAAATCAAGCACTAAACACGCCAGAGACATTAAATTTTATCTCTGGGATGGTATGAGATGACTTTATAGGAACGGCGTTCAAAATTAGACAGTGGGCGTGGCCAAGCCCACTTTTAGGTGAAAACCCATATATTGAGATCTGCTTAACCAATTTCAGCAAAATTCGATACATAACGATATTTTCATATTTCTATGTTATAGTGCGAAATCGGACCACAACCACGCCTATTTCCCATATAACACCATTTTCAATTCCATCTGATTCTTTCACTTTCCACTATGCATATCAAGCAACAATGATTATATCGGGGTAAAACTTTGCGCGAATAATACGTTTAAAGTATGCCACCTTGTGATCAAAAATTGTCTAAATCGAACCAAAACTGTTCAAGCCCCTAAGTACTAAATATGTGGACCCCAGTGCCTATAGTTGACCTTCTACCGAAAATATCAGCCAATCCACAAAGAAATCTCAAACGAGTATACCATTTGACTTTGCGAGAGTATAAAATGTTCGGTTACATCCGAACTTAGCCCCTCGTTACTTGTTATGTTATAGAAATGAGAAGAGCAAAAAGGTTGGGCTGCGGTATATATGTAGCGCGGGAAATATGCCAATATTTAAGAAAATATGTGTACATACATAAATGCCGATAATGTTATTGTTGTTGTTTTTTTTCTTTCTGCCTTTGCTTATAAATTCTAAGCGATCCTGCTTGTTGCTTTATTGGCCCAAGGGGTATCGCTGGAAAGTGTGCAAGTCGATGAACTTGACTTATAAAATTTTTTTGTATTTTTTCTAGTGGTGTGTTTGGAGACACGAATTAATCAGGCAGGTATTTGAACAACAGTAATTTTTTTATTTTTTTATTTGAACTTTTAGAAGTAGTTAATTTATGTATGTACCATGTGATTATGTATGCATATATGTATGTTGTTAAAAGGATGTTACTTGCGGTTAATATTTTTCGCGACAAAGTTTTAAAGCCCAAAAATTTTGTATTTAAATTATCGGTATTTGCACATATGTATGTATGTATTTCTGTAATATATCGAGTTTTTGTTAGCCTTTGCTTATGTGTTATAAGCGATCCTGCTTGTTGCTTTATTAGCCCAAGGGGTACCGCTGGAAATATCGCAAGTAGGAATACTTGACTTTGGAATTTTTTTTTTATTTTAAAAGAATATAACGGTGTGTTTGGAGGCACGAAATAAGGTGGTACTTTTATTAATCTCTAAATGGTCAATCTTTTATTTTAGATTTTGTACCCAAAGAGCGAAGACTTTTTCTACCTAGTGTATGTACATATCTCACAAACCACTAAAGTAATATCAAAAAAACTTGCTCAAGACAAATATTTTTGGCACATTCACACAGTGAAAATGCGGTGTTAACCCCGTTTACTCTCTATATAACGCTTTTGTTGAAAACTACTTCAAGTGCGATAACTAACTAAATAAATACGTCAGAAGCATTAATTTTCACATCCTATACGGTATGGAAAGGCTTAATTAATGAATAATTCGACAATGGGCGTAGCACTGTTCACGTTTAGGTGAAATCTTATACCTCAAGGACTACTTGACCAATATTGTTGTGTAACATTACCCAGACATTCCTATCTTACATCGCGAATATGGGCGAAATCGAACTATAACCACGCCTACTTCCCATATAAAACAAGTATAAATTCAGTCGTATTCTTTCAATGATGTTATTAAGCGTGTTTTATTTTACCGTCAAAAGGTAATAGCTAAATCGTTGACAAATAAAACGCACTTAGCTTATTTCATATTTTTGTTTAGAAACGAACCGTGTTGGCTATGCGGGCAAGAACAGCTGGTATTCAATTTATATCGAAATGTCTGACATGAAGAAAATAATTTGAATTTTTAAATTTTTAAACGAATATTAATGTACTATACAAATATATTTATTTTGTTCTAGAGTACGAAAAACTGAAAACAAATACTCCCATTTTGTCTAAATTTTAACTCAATACTCATCCACAAAAATCTGTAATTTTGGTTTGTTTACATTTTCATCTGTCAAATTAAGGATTATCGTTATTGTCAACTACTTTTTTCTTCAAAAATTGAACTATCGTGAATGAAAAAAAAAAAGATAAACTGGGAATGCCTATACAAGTTAAGATAGGTTTTGACAAGCCAATATAAATATGTTGGCTAAGTCTTCCATACAAAATAAGTAAATAGCGTAACGCGTTGGTCAAATAAAACACGCCTATTGCAATAAAATCGGTCAACCTGTTAGGTCGAGTATTCTAGGAATTAGTAGAGAATATTTTTATGGTTACAGTATGCTTCTATATCCACCTTTTATAACTTATCTTTTAGGTCGGTCAATGTGTATGATATTTAATGAAATTGAGTGGACAATTTTTAAAAATATTGTGGTTTAGCGCTGAGTATGAATGGAATTGGTCTAAGCCTTACATCCTAATATACTGATTTCCGGTCCTCTGGTTGAGGTTTATATGAAATATATATCATTTGAGGTTGATTTTAATATAAATATCGCAAACACAAAGTAAAAAATCTGAGTCAGTGTCTTACTGTTAGTTTTAGGCACTAGTTACTCACTTTGCTTTTATTCTTTCAGAAATACAATTTCACTTATATATAATATAATATTCTAAATTGTTTAATGTTAAATAAACTTGATTTTGATTTGATATAGAATTTCACTTTTATATTATATAATATAATATTTTAAATTGTTTAATGTTAAATATACTTGATTTTGGGGCACTTCCGGACAAACTGCGCTGCTACGTTTTTTTTCCTTTACGAACGAGTGTCGAGAAACAAAAAGAGGCCATTCTGGTCTGAACAATCCTTTTTGTTTATTTGGGTGTCGGTGTATAGTGTGGTCGGTTTACATTGGGACTCAAAAGGGTCTCATTTTTTTCAAATTCTCTTTTGGTGTCGCTCTGTGCATTCACACGGTCAAAAAGAGTCCAGCAACTCGAGTCTAGTTTTT
Organism: Bactrocera oleae; assembly: GCF_042242935.1. Classification (NCBI taxonomy): domain Eukaryota; kingdom Metazoa; phylum Arthropoda; class Insecta; order Diptera; family Tephritidae; genus Bactrocera; species Bactrocera oleae. Next base: position 52,943,678 of record NC_091537.1, on the reverse strand, counting down.
CTGCATTCCTTTTCATAAAATTTTCGTAAATATTTGTGCGGTTCGACTGCGCAAAACTTAGAGCGTGTTGCATATTTCATTTGTATGTTGGGATGGTGGTCCCACATTTTGATTGCAATGAATTAGCATGAATGTGGTAGAACAATATGCATAATACCTACCCGCTTAATAGTTTCAAAGAAATACTTAAGACGGGAATTCCCTAATCCACCAGAATGTATTGAATATCCGCTACTAATATTTTCAAGACCAAATTTATAACAGAAATTTCCTAATCTTTAATTATTAAAAATTCATAATTTCATTACTCCGCATTAAACATTCATAATTTCTTTACTCCATAATCTATATCTTAATTTTCTCCTTATTTACAATTTTTCAAAATATGTCTATTGTTCTATGCATACGTATTTGCATATTACATACAAAAGGAGATAACAGAACTCAAATTTGCGATCAAATTCATTTGAAACCGAGCGCTCTTGCAACCATTCAAAGAATTTGAAAGTGAAAGTGAATGCTGAAAGGGGTAGCAGCGAGCTGTTACGAAGAAGAACACAAAGCGTGCCACCCGAACACAAGTGGCACGGTCCCTTCGTCTTTCCTCGTCGTCCCCTCGTCCACAATAAACTGGTTTGAGACTCTTTTGAGTCTCAATGTAAAAGCGCACTATATGGTTGTGTTGGTGGGTGATATGGTGTGTTGTAGGTGGTGTATGATGTTGCATTGTGTTATGTTGTGTTGTATGATGTTGTACGGTGGGTTGTGAGCTTAGTTGTAATAATTTCGCGGGATTAGAAGTCGCATGAACATCCCGGCCCCCCTAGGCGAATTAATTGCCTAGAAGTCTCTGCAACTGTTGCAGAGTGCCCTTTGCCGCTGGTTGCGATGACCATAGGGTGGTGGAGGTCGCCGCGAGCGTGCCCCTCTGGATGGCTTCGGGCGATGTACTCTTTGGCACTGGACGGGATTCCCTTGTTGTCTGTGCCGGTGACTGGTCTGCGTTGTGGACGGATTTCCTCGTCGAGGGAATCGATGGAACAAAGTATGATGCGGTCGTTGGCAATATTGGCACTATCCGTCGGTTATACAGTCAAAGGTGGAGTGAGTATCTGTCAAACAAGTCATACAGTGGGCTCTGGCGCTCTGTTGGCGTTGAGCGGGCTTCATGCTCTTGAAGATGGTGCACCTCTTCAGGACGTGAGGTCGACGGCATAGACTGCATCGTGGAGGCATATGCTCATCAAACTGATCTTCGTTTGCATCTCTGACTGCTGCTGCAGATGAGTGGCTGTGCGGAGCCGTGACGCTTTGCATCCTTGGTGCTGCGATGGGTGGACCAGATGCTCTAGGCGCAGCAATTACGGACCTCAAAGTCTTGGGAGCGCTGTGGATATCTTCTACGTCCATTTCTATTGGAATAGGAATATATTAAAACATGGTTTGGCTCATAATTTTGAATTATGATATTTGTTGCTTTGTTTGAAAAATAGATTTATATATATATATATATATATATATGAATATGTAACTATATATGTTGTGGCTAATTTTTAATCGCGTTTGTTAGTGTTAGATTTGCATGTACGGATTAAAAAACAGTAGTATTCCGAGTTAAACGAATTAATTGTCGGTTTTGATTTTATTTATGCGCTTGTCTTGGCGGGGTTTGTGTAATCGGTTCTTCGGTGTTCGGAAGAAAACACAATTTTACTAATGGTCGAGTTAGTATACCAGTTTGTGTTCGTACTTCTACTATTCTTTTGTGACCATCTCGTCCCCGATGGACCTTTTCAATGCGGCCTAGTCGCCATTCGGTTGGAGGAAGGCATTCATCATGTATGATGACGCATTTGCCCGTATTTGGTTCCTTCTGGATCGTTTTCCACCGATGTCTCTTATGGAGATCTTTAAGGTAATCTTCCTTCCATCTATGGCTGAATTCATGATGAAGTATCTTAATTTTTTCCCATCGGTATATTAAATTGAGTGAGTTTCCTTCTGCCTCAGGTATGGCGAGAAGTGGAGCTCCTCTGAGAAAATGTCCAGGTGTAAGAGCTGTGAAATCGGAGGGATCTTGCGAGAGTGGTGAGATGGGTCTTGAATTTAGTACGGCTTCTATACGAGCGAGTAGTGTGGTAAATTCCTCATATAATTTATGATTACCTGCCGTTTTCTTTAAATGGGACTTAAAGTTTTTTACAGCTGATTCCCAGAGTCCGCCCATGTGGGGAGAACAAGGGGGTATAAACTGCCAATCGATTCCTTGTGGTGCATATTTTTTTAACAATTTCTGGGGAGACTTATTTAGTAAATTTTACAAACTCTTTCTCTGTGGCTCTTTGAGCTCCGATAAAGTTTTCCCATTGTCGCTCATAATTTTTGATGGAAATCCGCGTCGTGCGACAAAGCGTGCAAATGCGGCGAGAAAAGCTGCAGTAGACAGATCCGAACATAGCTCGAAGTGTACTGCCTTTGTCGTGAAGCATACAAAGACAGCCACATACCCTTTTCTGAATGAGGAAGACTTTAACATAGAGGCCTTTATCTGGAAAGGTCCAGCAAAATCTACCCCAGTAATGGTAAAGGGAAGAGCAAAATTGCAGTGTTCAGGTGGCAAAGCTGCCATGATCTGCGTGCGTATTTTGTGCTTCTACAATGTGCATTGTTTACACATAAAAATCGTTCTTTTAATTTGTGGCTTTAGGCGCAGTATATAAAATTCTAGTCGGACCATTTGTTGCATCAAGCGATGTTCACCATGTAATGTAAGTTGGTGAAGATATAATATATTAAATATAAATAAGTAAAACGGGATTTCTCGGGAATTATAATGGGATGTCGTTCATGTGCCCGGATTAATCCTTTAGTGTCCAAAAGAGGATTTAAAAGGAGAAGTGAGCTTCCCTTATCGAGGGGTCGTCTTTCGACTAACTTTGATTTCCCCCGAATGAAATAGCGAGTTTGTGTATATGTAATAAGGCTGACCTTGGCATGTTTCAGGTCGGAATGCTTTAGTTGTAGGGAAGGATCATTTGTTATTCCTTTAACCTTTTGTTTGAGACTTTGGATAAATTTAAACATGTAAGCGACTACTTTTAATGCTTTTGGGAATGATGAAAATCGATGTAATATATCATCTTCATCAGGAGTGATATGAAAAATTTCAATTCTCCGAATTTCAGGAGCTATTATATTGCGAGCGGGAGACTTTGGCCAAACTTCTTGTGATTCTGTTAACCACGTAGGACCGTTCCATCACAGTTTAGTGCTGGTGAGATGAAGTGGTTTGCAGCCTCTTGTCCCAAGATCCGCTGGATTATCTGCACTTGCAACATGTTGCCATTGTGCTGGGCCAACTAAGTCTAATATTTGAGATATACGGTTAGATACATAAGTCTTCCAGGTATATGGTGGTTGTTCTAACCATGCTAAAACTATTTCTGAATCTGACCAAAAGTACATTTTGTGATTGGTTAATTTCAGATGGGTTTGGACAATTAAGACTAGTTTTGCTAACAGAAGTGCACCATTCAGTTCGAGCCGTGGCATGCTTAGTGTCTTCAGGGGAACAACTTTGGCTTTAGCTACCAAATGACGTGACGATATTTTGTTATCATATTCAGTGCGTACGTAAACTTTTGCACAATAGGCCTTTTCAGAGGCATCACAGAAGCCATGTAATTCTACATTATAGTCAGGTGCAAAATTTACCCATCGAGGAACTCGAATTTCCGAGATGGTATGTAGATTGTTAGCAAATTGAACCCACTTTGTTAAACGTATGGGTTTCACTTGCTCATCCCATTCAGTGCCATCTTGCCACAGTTCTTGAGGATTTTTGCTTGAATCATTATTGTCGAAAGCCATCCTGCGGGGTCGAAAAGTTTGGCCACCGAGGAAAGTATTTGACGTTTGGCGGTGGCGGATACTGCAGATATTGACTCAATTGTATATGAGAATTGATCTGTTATCGCATTCCATTGAATGCCGAGAGTTTTTGTAGTACTGGCCTTTTCAAATTTAAGGAAGTTAGTATCTAATAATACTTCCCCTATTATGTTTTTTATTATCTCAGGATGATTTGATGTAATTTTCTTTAGGGGGAACTTGACCACTTGAGATAGTGAATCGCACGCTAATGAGAGACTGTGGCTACCTGATAGAATATCGTCAACGTATGTTTGTTTATGTAGCACAGAAGTTGCTAAAGGCAAATTTGTTTGACAGGTTTTTGCCACTTCATGTAATGTTCTAATGGCTAAATAGGGTGCACAATTGATGCCAAAGGTAACTGTTTTAAGTTTGTAGTCGCTGATTCCACTATTACTTGATTTTCGGAAGACTATCCGCTGGAAATCTTGGTCATCTCTCATCTAAAATTTGCCTATACATTTTCTCTACATCTCCATTGAAAACATATTTAAACATGCGCCAATTTATTATTAGCAGCATGAGATCAGGTTGTAATGTTAGCCCTGTATATAATACATCATTGAGTGATTTGCCTGAGTTCGTACACTTTGAAGCATTAAGAACAACTCGTACTTTTGTTGTGATTTTATCTAGCCTTATTATTTTCCTTCCATATGATTGAGGTCAAGATATTCATCCATCACGTCATCATATGCTGATTTAAGCTCGCTTTTCTTTATCAAGCTTTTTTTCAAGCTTAGGAATTGTTGGACTGCTGATATTCTAGAGTGGCCTAGAGCTATATTTTCTGGAAAGGTGGGCTTGAATGCGAGTCGCACAACATAACGACCATGTTCGTTTCTTGTTGTTGTGGACTGGTAATAGGCTTCGCATGCCAGGTCTTCTTCTGAAGGTTTTGTGATTTTGGGTAATTCTTCTACTTCCCAGAATTTTTGTTTGTTGATAGTTTGGATATTCGTTTGAAATATTTTCAACTTGAGTTGTGAAGGAATTAATTTTTTCTGTGACTTGGCCACTTAATATCCATCCAAAGATTGTGTTTTGGGCTAACAATTTATTAGAGATTTTCTGTATACCTTCAAGAATTATTTGAGGTATTAAGTCGCTGCCCAATAATATGTCGATTTGTGATGGGGTATGGCAGTTGGGATCTGCTAATTTGAGATATGAGCATTTTTCCCACTGTTTTTTATTTACTTCATAGCTTGTAAGCAAATTAGTGAGATGCGGTAAAACAATGGCTTGTGCATCTATTCGTATATCCGCGTGTGGAGAGACTGTGGTGATTTGGCTAACTTTATTTGAATTTTGTATAATTCTTCCGCCCATTCACGAAATTTGAAAACTGGAATTTTTGACTGGCAATTTTCCTCTTTATTTTCGGAATTCGGGATTTCGGGATTACCTGATTTGGTTGTCGCGACTAGGCCCGTGGTTTTATGTATATGATTTTGCTTCATATTTGTAAAATTGGTTATGTAAAGCAATGAGTGATGTCGTCATTGACAGTACACACAACTGAATTTGCTTTCACAGTCTATTGTCCCGTGAGAATTGGACAGACAGTTGATGCAAAGTTTATGTTGTCGGACAAGATGGTTTCTATCTGAAACGGACTTTTTTTAAATTTCTCGCAAGATCTTATATTATGTCCTACTTTCCAGATTTCACATAATGATTGCCAATGGTTTGTTTGATTTGACACGAATGTTTGGCTTCTATTAACGTGTCTATTATATTGTGTGTTATTACTGACTTGGGGTTTAAAAAAGTTTTTATTTGAGTCATTTTGATGACATTTTGGCTTAACTACCTTTTTATCTACTCGCTCAGCTATTTCGTACTGAGTTGTTAAAAATTCTTTAATTTGATGCCATTTTGGCGATTTCTTTCTTGCCACTAGTGATTGCTCCCATCGTAGCAAAGCAGCATCAGGTAGTGTCGCTGCGCAAATATTTACTACAATAGGATAGGTTCCCACGATTCTGTGGATACACAGATAAGCAATTAGTCACTGTCGAGTATAGTTTTTGAAATTCTTGGCTGGTTTCTTGTTGAATTTTTGGTAAATTCATTAAAATAGTTATTTGGTTATCTACCAATACTCTTTCGTTTTCGTATCTTTCGACCAGTGCATCCCAAGCCAGATTAAAATTTTCGTCATTCAAAGCGAAACGCTTGACAATACTGTCTGCTTCCCCTTTTGTTTTGTACCTGAGATGGTACAGCTTTTGTGCTCGTGAAAGTTTAGGATTGTTGATATACACGGCAGTGAACATGTCCCGAAAGAACGGCCATTGATCGCAACCTCCATGAAAAACTTCAGTATCACAAGCTGGTACTTATCTAGGTTTTCTTTTGGATTTGTAACTACTCTCGGAGGAGGAGTGGCTCTACATGGACTTAATAAATTTATTTGGTCTAATATAATTGCCTTCGTAGTTTCGTACTGATCGAGGCAGTTTTCATATTTGGCTGACGCCGAAGCTTTAATGTTTTCTGGGAGTTCAGCGTCGTCAGTATCTGATATTGTATCGTACGCTGTCAGAACGCGTGCGCATATATTATCTATGCTTTGAATTTTTAAATTTAGGACTGATTCTGTATTGTCGTTAATAGGCGAAGCCGAAAACCGTGTGCAGTATCTAATAAAACTGTCACTTTCAGTTATGAACCTTGACAGTGTATTGTCTTTGGTTTTTTTTTGTTTTGCACCCTGCTTTGAGCGTGTAGCTTCTGCGGGTGTGCCTTGTGCTTAATGATAGAGGTGTTCGTGGTTTAAACTCTTTTGATTTATCAGATTGCATTAATAAATCTTTAAATAAAAAAAGAAAGCTATTAACTAGCTATTAAAATAGTTTTGTATTAAATATTTGTTATAATACGGTTGTAGTAAAAAATTTTAGTTTGCTGCCCAAAGCTGTAGTTAAATTTTTTTTTTTTTTTGTTGAAACTGATTGTAAAATTAGTCTGTTATAATTTTTTTGTTTTTATCGGACAAGTCAATTTAGATTTTATTAAAATGTATGTCCGTATTATTATTATCTTAAAAATTGCCGAAATTGCTTACTGGGTATTCGTTTCACTCGCGAATAATTTGTATATTTTATATGTATGTATATTCGTTTTTATTATATGTATCTATATACATTTGTTTAAAAGAAACGCGAAAATAAAATTGTTCTTAACAACAAATGTATATATATCTGCATACCTATGTATGTTAATTTTAATTTTCATATGTTTGTATATGCTAATCCGTTTTGATCGTATACTTTTTAGTTATATTGGCATGTGTACATATACATATATGTACATGCATACATGTAACGCGATTTTTGTAAAGTTTTGCTGAGTGCCTATATTTTATATATATAGTTGTAAATATATTACTTTTTATATTCTCGCAACCTGTTGCTACAAGTATAATAGTTTTGTTCACCTAGCGGTTGTTTGTATCACCTAAAACTAATCGAGTTAGATATAGGGTTATATATATATATAAATGATCAGGATGAAGAGACGAGTTGAAATAATAACAAAATTCACTGGAAGAAAATGTTTTTAGCACTTCTATTGACGGTGTGAAAATAGTTGAAATCGGGTGGCAACTCCGCCCACTCATATAACGGTACTGTTAAAAACTACTAAAAGCGCGATAAATCAAGCACTAAACACGCCAGAGACATTAAATTTTATCTCTGGGATGGTATGAGATGACTTTATAGGAACCGCGTTCAAAATTAGACAGTGGGCGTGGCCAAGCCCACTTTTAGGTAAAAACTCATATATTGATATCTGCTTAACCAATTTCAGCAAAATTCGGTACATAACGTTATTTTCATATTTCTATGTTATAGTGCGAAATCGGACCACAACCACGCCTATTTCCCATATAACACCATTTTCAATTCCATCTGATTCTTTCACTTTCCACTATGCATATCAAGCAACAATGATTATATCGGGGTAAACCTTTGCGTGAATAATACGTTTAAAGTATGCCTTGTGATCAAAAATTGTCTAAATCGAACCAAAACTGTTCAAGCCCCTAAGTACTAAATATGTGGACCCCAGTGCCTATAGTTGACCTTCTACCGAAAATATCAGCCAATCCACAAAGAAATATCAAACGAGTATACCATTTGACTTTGCGAGAGTATAAAATGTTCGGTTACATCCGAACTTAGCCCTTCCTTACTTGTTATGTTATAGAAATGAGAAGAGCAAAAAGGTTGGGCTGCGGTATATATGTAGCGCGGGAAATATGCCAATATTTAAGAAAATATGTGTACATACATAAATGCCGATAATGTTATTGTTGTTGTTTTTTTTCTTTCTGCCTTTGCTTATAAATTCTAAGCGATCCTGCTTGTTGCTTTATTGGCCCAAGGGGTATCGCTGGAAAGTGTGCAAGTCGATGAACTTGACTTATAAAATTTTTTTGTATTTTTTCTAGTGGTGTGTTTGGAGACACGAATTAAGCAGGCAGGTATTTGAACAACAGTAATTTTTTTATTTTTTTATTTGAACTTTTAGAAGTAGTTAATTTATGTATGTACCATGTGATTATGTATGCATATATGTATGTTGTTAAAAGGATGTTACTTGCGGTTAATATTTTTCGCGACAAAGTTTTAAAGCCCAAAAATTTTGTATTTAAATAATCGGTATTTGCACATATGTATGTATGTATTTCTGTAATATATATGAGTTTTTGTTAGCCTTTGCTTATGTGTTATAAGCGATCCTGCTTGTTGCTTAATTAGCCCAAGGGGTACCGCTGGAAATATCGCAAGTAGGAATACTTGACTTTGGAATTTTTTTTTTATTTTAAAAGAATATAACGGTGTGTTTGGAGGCACGAAATAAGCTGGTACTTTTTTTAATCTCTAAATGGTCAATCTTTTATTTTAGATTTTGTACCCAGTGAGCGAAGACTTTTTCTACCTAGTGTATTTACATATCTCACAAACCACTAAAGTAATATCAAAAAAACTTGCTCAAGACAAATATTTTTGGCACATTCACACAGTGAAAATGCGGTGTTAACCCCGTTTACTCTCTATATAACGCTTTTGTTGAAAACTACTTTAAGTGCGATAACTAACTAAATAAATTCGTCAGAAGCATTAATTTTCACATCCTATACGGTATGGAAAGGCTTAATTAATGAATAATTCGACAATGGGCGTAGCACTGTTCACGTTTAGGTGAAATCTTATACCTCAAGGACTACTTGACCAATATTGTTGTGTAACATTACCCAGACATTCCTATCTTACATCGCGAATTTGTGCGAAATCGAACTATAACCACGCCTACTTCCCATATAAAACAAGTATAAATGCAGTCGTATTCTTTCAATAGCTAAATCGCTTTACAAATAAAACGCACTTAGCTTATTTCATATTTTTGTTTAGAAACGAACCGTGTTGGCTATGCGGGCAAGAACAGCTGGTATTCAATTTATATCGAAATGTCTGACATGAAGAAAATAATTTGAATTTTTAAATTTTTAAACGAATATTAATGTACTATACAAATATATTTATTTTGTTCTAGAGTACGAAAAACTGAAAACAAATACTCCCATTTTGTCTAAATTTTAACTCAATACTCATCCACAAAAATCTGTAATTTTGGTTTGTTTACATTTTCATCTGTCAAATTAAGGATTATCGTTATTGTCAACTACTTTTTTCTTCAAAAATTGAACTATTGTGAATGAAAAAAAAAAGATAAACTGGGTATGCCTATACAAGTTAAGATAGGTCTTGACAAGCCAATATAAATATGTTGGCTAAGTCTTCCATACAAAATAAGTAAATAGCGTAACGCGTTGGTCAAATAAAACACGCCTATTGCAAAAAAATCGGTCAACCTGTTAGGTCGAGTATTCTAGAAATTAGTAGTATTTTTATGGTTACAGTATGCTTCTATATCCACCTTTTATAACTTATCTTTTAGGTCGGTCAATGTGTATGATATTTAATGAAATTGAGTGGACAATTTTTAAAAATATTGTGGTTTAGCGCTGAGTATGAATGGAATTGGTCTAAGCCTTACATCCTAATATACTGATTTCCGGTCCTCTGGTTGAGGTTTATATGAAATATATATCATTTGAGGTTGATTTTAATATAAATATCGCAAACACAAAGTAAAAAATCTGAGTCAGTGTCTTACTGTTAGTTTTAGGCACTAGTTACTCACTTTGCTTTTATTCTTTCAGAAATACAATTTCACTTATATATAATATAATATTTTAAATTGTTTAATGTTAAATACACTTGATTTTGATTTGATATAGAATTTCACTTTTATATTATATAATAAAATATTTTAAATTGTTTAATGTTAAATATACTTACTTTTGGGGCACTTCCGGACAAACTGCGCTGCTACGTTTTTTTTCCTTTACGAGCGGGTGTCGAGAAACAAAAAGAGGCCATTCTGGTCTGAACAATCCTTTTTGTTTATTTGGGTGTCGGTGTATAGTGTGGTTGGTTAGTTGTACAAGTATGTGCGCTTTTACATTGGGACTCAAAAGGGTCTCATTTTTTTCAAATTTTCTTTTGGTGTCGCTCTGTGCATTCACACGGTCAAAAAGAATCCAGCAACTCGAGTCTAGTTTTTCTGCATTCCTTTTCATAAAATTTTCGTAAATATTTGTGCGGTTCGACTGCGCAACACTTAGAGCGTGTTGCATATTTCATTTGTATGTTGGGATGGTGGTCCCACATTTTGATTGCAATGAATTAGCATGAATGTGGTAGAACAATATGCATAATACCTACCCGCTTAATAGTTTCAAAGAAATACTTAAGACGGGAATTCCCTAATCCACCAGAATGTATTGAATATCCGCTACTAATATTTTCAAGACCAAATTTATAACAGAAATTTCCTAATCTTTAATTATTAAAAATTCATAATTTCATTACTCCGCATTAAACATTCATAATTTCTTTACTCCATAATCTATATCTTAATTTTCTCCTTATTTACAATTTTTCAAAATATGTCTATTGTTCTATGCATCCATATTTGCATATTACATACAAAAGGAGATAACAGAACTCAAATTTGCGATCGAATTCATTTGAAACCGAGCGCTCTTGCAACCATTCAAAGAATTTGAAAGTGAAAGTGAATGCTGAAAGGGGTAGCAGCGAGCTGTTACGAAGAAGAACACAAAGCGTGCCACCCGAACACAAGTGGCACGGTCCCTTCGTCTTTCCTCGTCGTCCCCTCGTCCACAATAAACTGGTTTGAGACTCTTTTGAGTCCCAATGTAAAAGCGCACTATATGGTTGTGTTGGTGGGTGATATGGCGTGTTGTAGGTGGTGTATGATGTTGCATTGTGTTATGTTGTATGATGTTGTAAGGTGGGTTGTGAGCTTAGTTGTAATAATTTCGCGGGATTAGAAGTCGCATGAACATCCCGGCCCCCCTAGGCGAACTAATTGCCTAGAAGTCTCTGCAACTGTTGCAGAGTGCCCTTTGCCGCTGGTTGCGATGACCATAGGGTGGTGGAGGTCGCCGCGAGCGTGCCCCTCTGGATGGCTTCGGGCGATGTACTCTTTGGCACTGGACGGGATTCCCTTGTTGTCTGTGCCGGTGACTGGTCTGCGTTGTGGACGGATTTCCTCGTCGTAGGACCGTTCCACCACAGTGTAGTGCTGGTGAGATGAAGTGGTTTGCAGCCTCTTGTCCCAAGATCCGCTGGATTATCTGCACTTGCAACATGTTGCCATTGTGCTGGGCCAAATAAGTCTAATATTTGAGATATACGGTTAGATACATAAGTCTTCCAGGTATATGGTGGTTGTTCTTACCATGCTAAAACTATTTCTGAATCTGACCAAAAGTACATTTTGTGATTGGTTAATTTCAGATGGGTTTGGACAATTAAGACTAGTTTTGCTAACAGAAGTGCACCATTCAGTTCGAGCCGTGGCATGCTTAGTGTCTTCAGGGGAACAACTTTGGCTTTGGCTACCAAATGACGTGACGATATTTTGTTATCATATTCAGTGCGTACGTAAACTTTTGCACAATAGGCCTTTTCAGAGGCATCACAGAAGCCATGTAATTCTACATTATAGTCAGGTGCAAAATTTACCCATCGAGGAACTCGAATTTCCAAGATGGTATGTAGATTGTTAGCAAATTGAACCCATTTTGTTAAACGTATGGGTTTCACTTGCTCATCCCATTCAGTGCCATCTTGCCACAGTTCTTGAATGAGGATTTTTGCTTGAATCATTATTGTCGAAAGCCATCCTGCGGGGTCGAAAAGTTTGGCCACCGAGGAAAGTATTTGACGTTTGGCGGTGGCGGATACTGCAGATATTGACTCAATTGTATATGAGAATTGATCTGTTATCGCATTCCATTGAATGCCGAGTTTGTGAGTGAATGAGAATTGTGTTTTGGGCTAACAATTTATTAGAGATTTTCTGTATACCTTCAAGAATTATTTGAGGTAGTAAGTCGCTGCCCAATAACATGTCGATTTGTGATGGGGTATGGCAGTTGGGATCTGCTAATTTGAGATATGAGCATTTTTCCCACTGTTTTTTATTTACTTCATAGCTTGTAAGCAAATTAGTGAGATGCGGTAAAACAATGGCTTGTGCATCTATTCGTATATCCGCGTGTGGAGAGACTATGGTGATTTGGCAAACTTTATTTGAATTTTGTATAATTCTTCCGCCCATTCACGAAATTTGAAAACTGGAATTTTTGACTGGCAATTTTCCTCTTTATTTTCGGAATTCGGGATTTCGGGATTACCTGATTTGGTTGTCGCGACTAGGCCCGTGGTTTTATGTATATGATTTTGCTTCATATTTGTAAAATTGGTTATGTAAAGCAATGAGTGATGTCGTCATTGACAGTACACACAACTGAATTTGCTTTCACAGTCTATTGTCCCGTGAGAATTGGACAGACAGTTGATGCAAAGTTTATGTTGTCGGACAAGATGGTTTCTATCTGAAACGGACATTTTTTTAAATTTCTCGCAAGATCTTATATTATGTCCTACTTTCCAGATTTCACATAATGATTGCCAATGGTTTGTTTGATTTGACACGAATGTTTGGCTTCTATTAACGTGTCTATTATATTGTGTGTTATTACTGACTTGGGGTTTAAAAAAGTTTTTATTTGAGTCATTTTGATGACATTTTGGCTTAACTACCTTTTTATCTACTCGCTCAGCTATTTCGTACTGAGTTGTTAAAAATTCTTTAATTTGATGCCATTTTGGCGATTTCTTTCTTGCCACTAGTGATTGCTCCCATCGTAGCAAAGCAGCATCAGGTAGTGTCGCTGCGCAAATATTTACTACAATAGGATAGGTTCCCACGATTCTGTGGATACACAGATAAGCAATTAGTCACTGTCGAGTATAGTTTTTGAAATTCTTGGCTGGTTTCTTGTTGAATTTTTGGTAAATTCATTAAAATAGTTATTTGGTTATCTACCAATACTCTTTCGTTTTCGTATCTTTCGACCAGTGCATCCCAAGCCAGATTAAAATTTTCGTCATTCAAAGCGAAACGCTTGACAATACTGTCTGCTTCCCCTTTTGTTTTGTACCTGAGATGGTACAGCTTTTGTGCTCGTGAAAGTTTAGGATTGTTGATATACACGGCAGTGAACATGTCCCGAAAGAACGGCCATTGATCGCAACCTCCATGAAAAACTTCAGTATCACAAGCTGGTACTTATCTAGGTTTTCTTTTGGATTTGTAACTACTCTCGGAGGAGGAGTGGCTCTACATGGACTTAATAAATTTATTTGGTCTAATATAATTGCTTTCGTAGTTTCGTACTGATCGAGGCAGTTTTCATATTTGGCTGACGCCGAAGCTTTAATGTTTTCTGGGAGTTCAGCGTCGTCAGTATCTGATATTGTATCGTACGCTGTCAGAACGCGTGCCTATATATTATCTATGCTTTGAATTTTTAAATTTAGGACTGATTCTGTATTGTCGTTAATAGGCGAAGCCGAAAACCGTGTGCAGTATCTAATAAAACTGTCACTTTCAGTTATGAACCTTGACAGTGAATTGTCTTTGGTCTTTTTTTGTTTTGCACCCTGCTTTGAGCGTGTAGCTTCTGCGGGTGTGCCTTGTGCTTTCTAATGATAGAGGTGTTCGTGGTTTAAACTCTTTCGATTTATCAGATTGCATTTATAAATCTTTAAATAAAAAAAGAAAGCTATTAACTAGCTATTAAAATAGTTTTGTATTAAATATTTGTTATAATACGGTTGTAGTAAAAAATTTTAGTTTGCTGCCCAAAGCTGTAGTTAAATTTTTTTTTTTTTTTGTTGAAACTGATTGTAAAATTAGTCTGTTATAATTTTTTTGTTTTTATCGGACAAGTCAATTTAGATTTTATTAAAATGTATGTCCGTATTATTATTATCTTAAAAATTGCCGAAATTGCTTACTGGGTATTCGTTTCACTCGCGAATAATTTGTATATTTTGTATGTATGTATATTCGTTTTTATTATATGTATCTATATACATTTGTTTAAAAGGAACGCGAAAATAAAATTGTTCTTAATAACAAATGTATATATATCTGCATACCTATGTATGTTAATTTTCATTTTCATATGTTTGTATATGCTAATCCGTTTTGATCGTATACTTTTTAGTTATATTGGCATTTGTACATATACATATATGTACATGCATATATGTAACGCGATTTTTGTAAAGTTTTGCTGAGTGCCTATATTCTATATATATAGTTGTAAATATATTACTTTTTATACTCTCGCAACCTGTTGCTACAGAGTATAATAGTTTTGTTCACCTAGCGGTTGTTTGTATCACCTAAAACTAATCGAGTTAGATATAGGGTTATATAAATATATAAATGATCAGGATGAAGAGACGAGTTGAAATCCGGGTGACTGTCTGTCCGTCCGTCCGTCCGTCCGTCCGTCCGTCCGTCTGTCCGCCCGTGCAAGCTCTAACTTGAGTAAAAATTGAGATATCTTTATGAAACTTGGTAGACATGTTTCTTGGTACCGTGAGACGGTTGGTATTGCAGATGGGCGTAATCGGACCACTGCCACGCCCACAAAACGCCATTAATCAAAAACAAATAAATTGCCATAACTAAGCTCCGCAATAAAAAACAAGACTGTTATTTGGTACACAGGATCACATTAGGGAGGGGCATCTGCAGTTAAATTTTTTTTTTAAAGTGGGCGTGGTCTCACCTCTAATAGGTTTAATGTGCATATCTCCTAAACCGCTAATGCTATAATAACAAAATTCACTGGAAGAAAATGTTTTTAGCACTTCTATTGACGGTGTGAAAATAGTTGAAATCGGGTGGCAACTCCGCCCACTCCCCATATAACGGTACTGTTAAAAACTACTAAAAGCGCGATAAATCAAGCACTAAACACGCCAGAGACATTAAATTTTATCTCTGGGATGGTATGAGATGACTTTATAGGAACCGCGTTCAAAATTAGACAGTGGGCGTGGCCCAGCCCACTTTTAGGTGAAAACCCATTTCTTGAGATCTGCTTAACCAATTTCAACAAAATTCGGTACATAACGTTATTTTCATATTTCTATATTATAGTGAGAAATCGGACTACAACCACGCCTATTTCCCATATAACACCATTTTCAATTCCATCTGATTCTTTCACTTTCCACTATGCATATCAAGCAACAATGATTATATCGGGGTAAACCTTTGCGTGAATAATACGTTTAAAGTATGCCTTGTGATCAAAAATTGTCTAAATCGAACCAAAACTGTTCAAGCCCCTAAGTACTAAATATGTGGACCCCAGTGCCTATAGTTGACCTTCTACCGAAAATATCAGCCAATCCACAAAGAAATATCAAACGAGTATACCATTTGACTTTGCGAGAGTATAAAATGTTCGGTTACATCCGAACTTAGCCCTTCCTTACTTGTTATGTTATAGAAATGAGAAGAGCAAAAAGGTTGGGCTGCGGTATATATGTAGCGCGGGAAATATGCCAATATTTAAGAAAATATGTGTACATACATAAATGCCGATAATGTTATTGTTGTTGTTTTTTTTCTTTCTGCCTTTGCTTATAAATTCTAAGCGATCCTGCTTGTTGCTTTATTGGCCCAAGGGGTATCGCTGGAAAGTGTGCAAGTCGATGAACTTGACTTATAAAATTTTTTTGTATTTTTTCTAGTGGTGTGTTTGGAGACACGAATTAAGCAGGCAGGTATTTGAACAACAGTAATTTTTTTATTTTTTTATTTGAACTTTTAGAAGTAGTTAATTTATGTATGTACCATGTGATTATGTATGCATATATGTATGTTGTTAAAAGGATGTTACTTGCGGTTAATATTTTTCGCGACAAAGTTTTAAAGCCCAAAAATTTTGTATTTAAATAATCGGTATTTGCACATATGTATGTATGTATTTCTGTAATATATATGAGTTTTTGTTAGCCTTTGCTTATGTGTTATAAGCGATCCTGCTTGTTGCTTTATTAGCCCAAGGGGTACCGCTGGAAATATCGCAAGTAGGAATACTTGACTTTGGAATTTTTTTTTTATTTTAAAAGAATATAACGGTGTGTTTGGAGGCACGAAATAAGCTGGTACTTTTTTTAATCTCTAAATGGTCAATCTTTTATTTTAGATTTTGTACCCAGTGAGCGAAGACTTTTTCTACCTAGTGTATTTACATATCTCACAAACCACTAAAGTAATATCAAAAAAACTTGCTCAAGACAAATATTTTTGGCACATTCACACAGTGAAAATGCGGTGTTAACCCCGTTTACTCTCTATATAACGCTTTTGTTGAAAACTACTTTAAGTGCGATAACTAACTAAATAAATTCGTCAGAAGCATTAATTTTCACATCCTATACGGTATGGAAAGGCTTAATTAATGAATAATTCGACAATGGGAGTAGCACTGTTCACGTTTAGGTGAAATCTTATACCTCAAGGACTACTTGACCAATATTGTTGTGTAACATTACCCAGACATTCCTATCTTACATCGCGAATTTGTGCGAAATCGAACTATAACCACGCCTACTTCCCATATAAAACAAGTATAAATGCAGTCGTATTCTTTCAATAGCTAAATCGCTTTACAAATAAAACGCACTTAGCTTATTTCATATTTTTGTTTAGAAACGAACCGTGTTGGCTATGCGGGCAAGAACAGCTGGTATTCAATTTATATCGAAATGTCTGACATGAAGAAAATAATTTGAATTTTTAAATTTTTAAACGAATATTAATGTACTATACAAATATATTTATTTTGTTCTAGAGTACGAAAAACTGAAAACAAATACTCCCATTTTGTCTAAATTTTAACTCAATACTCATCCACAAAAATCTGTAATTTTGGTTTGTTTACATTTTCATCTGTCAAATTAAGGATTATCGTTATTGTCAACTACTTTTTTCTTCAAAAATTGAACTATTGTGAATGAAAAAAAAAAGATAAACTGGGTATGCCTATACAAGTTAAGATAGGTCTTGACAAGCCAATATAAATATGTTGGCTAAGTCTTCCATACAAAATAAGTAAATAGCGTAACGCGTTGGTCAAATAAAACACGCCTATTGCAAAAAAATCGGTCAACCTGTTAGGTCGAGTATTCTAGAAATTAGTAGTATTTTTATGGTTACAGTATGCTTCTATATCCACCTTTTATAACTTATCTTTTAGGTCGGTCAATGTGTATGATATTTAATGAAATTGAGTGGACAATTTTTAAAAATATTGTGGTTTAGCGCTGAGTATGAATGGAATTGGTCTAAGCCTTACATCCTAATATACTGATTTCCGGTCCTCTGGTTGAGGTTTATATGAAATATATATCATTTGAGGTTGATTTTAATATAAATATCGCAAACACAAAGTAAAAAATCTGAGTCAGTGTCTTACTGTTAGTTTTAGGCACTAGTTACTCACTTTGCTTTTATTCTTTCAGAAATACAATTTCACTTATATATAATATAATATTTTAAATTGTTTAATGTTAAATACACTTGATTTTGATTTGATATAGAATTTCACTTTTATATTATATAATAAAATATTTTAAATTGTTTAATGTTTTTTTTCCTTTACGAGCGGGTGTCGAGAAACAAAAAGAGGCCATTCTGGTCTGAACAATCCTTTTTGTTTATTTGGGTGTCGGTGTATAGTGTGGTTGGTTAGTTGTACAAGTATGTGCGCTTTTACATTGGGACTCAAAAGGGTCTCATTTTTTTCAAATTTTCTTTTGGTGTCGCTCTGTGCATTCACACGGTCAAAAAGAATCCAGCAACTCGAGTCTAGTTTTTCTGCATTCCTTTTCATAAAATTTTCGTAAATATTTGTGCGGTTCGACTGCGCAACACTTAGAGCGTGTTGCATATTTCATTTGTATGTTGGGATGGTGGTCCCACATTTTGATTGCAATGAATTAGCATGAATGTGGTAGAACAATATGCATAATACCTACCCGCTTAATAGTTTCAAAGAAATACTTAAGACGGGAATTCCCTAATCCACCAGAATGTATTGAATATCCGCTACTAATATTTTCAAGACCAAATTTATAACAGAAATTTCCTAATCTTTAATTATTAAAAATTCATAATTTCATTACTCCGCATTAAACATTCATAATTTCTTTACTCCATAATCTATATCTTAATTTTCTCCTTATTTACAATTTTTCAAAATATGTCTATTGTTCTATGCATCCATATTTGCATATTACATACAAAAGGAGATAACAGAACTCAAATTTGCGATCGAATTCATTTGAAACCGAGCGCTCTTGCAACCATTCAAAGAATTTGAAAGTGAAAGTGAATGCTGAAAGGGGTAGCAGCGAGCTGTTACGAAGAAGAACACAAAGCGTGCCACCCGAACACAAGTGGCACGGTCCCTTCGTCTTTCCTCGTCGTCCCCTCGTCCACAATAAACTGGTTTGAGACTCTTTTGAGTCCCAATGTAAAAGCGCACTATATGGTTGTGTTGGTGGGTGATATGGCGTGTTGTAGGTGGTGTATGATGTTGCATTGTGTTATGTTGTATGATGTTGTAAGGTGGGTTGTGAGCTTAGTTGTAATAATTTCGCGGGATTAGAAGTCGCATGAACATCCCGGCCCCCCTAGGCGAACTAATTGCCTAGAAGTCTCTGCAACTGTTGCAGAGTGCCCTTTGCCGCTGGTTGCGATGACCATAGGGTGGTGGAGGTCGCCGCGAGCGTGCCCCTCTGGATGGCTTCGGGCGATGTACTCTTTGGCACTGGACGGGATTCCCTTGTTGTCTGTGCCGGTGACTGGTCTGCGTTGTGGACGGATTTCCTCGTCGTAGGACCGTTCCACCACAGTGTAGTGCTGGTGAGATGAAGTGGTTTGCAGCCTCTTGTCCCAAGATCCGCTGGATTATCTGCACTTGCAACATGTTGCCATTGTGCTGGGCCAAATAAGTCTAATATTTGAGATATACGGTTAGATACATAAGTCTTCCAGGTATATGGTGGTTGTTCTTACCATGCTAAAACTATTTCTGAATCTGACCAAAAGTACATTTTGTGATTGGTTAATTTCAGATGGGTTTGGACAATTAAGACTAGTTTTGCTAACAGAAGTGCACCATTCAGTTCGAGCCGTGGCATGCTTAGTGTCTTCAGGGGAACAACTTTGGCTTTGGCTACCAAATGACGTGACGATATTTTGTTATCATATTCAGTGCGTACGTAAACTTTTGCACAATAGGCCTTTTCAGAGGCATCACAGAAGCCATGTAATTCTACATTATAGTCAGGTGCAAAATTTACCCATCGAGGAACTCGAATTTCCAAGATGGTATGTAGATTGTTAGCAAATTGAACCCATTTTGTTAAACGTATGGGTTTCACTTGCTCATCCCATTCAGTGCCATCTTGCCACAGTTCTTGAATGAGGATTTTTGCTTGAATCATTATTGTCGAAAGCCATCCTGCGGGGTCGAAAAGTTTGGCCACCGAGGAAAGTATTTGACGTTTGGCGGTGGCGGATACTGCAGATATTGACTCAATTGTATATGAGAATTGATCTGTTATCGCATTCCATTGAATGCCGAGAGTTTTTGTAGTACTGGCCTTTTCAAATTTAAGGAAGTTAGTATCTAATAAGTCTTCCCCTATTATGTTTTTTATTATCTCAGGATGATTTGATGTAATTTTCTTTAGGGGGAACTTGACCACTTGAGATAGTGATTCGCACGCTAATGAGAGACTGTGGCTACCTGATAGAATATCGTCAACGTATGTTTGTTTATGTAGCACAGAAGTTGCTAAAGGCAAATTTGTTTGACAGGTTTTTGCCACTTCATGTAATGTTCTAATGGCTAAATAGGGTGCACAATTGATGCCAAAGGTAACTGTTTTAAGTTTGTAGTCGCTGATTCCACTATTACTTGATCTTCGGAAGACTATCCGCTGGAAATCTTGGTCTTGGTTGTAATGTTAGCCCTGTATATAATACATCATTGATTGATTTGCCTGAGTTCGTACACTTTAAAGCATTAAAAACAACTCGTACTTTTGTTGTGATTTTATCTAGCCTTATTATTTTCCTTCCATATGATTGAGGTCAAGATATTCATCCATCACGTCATCATATGCTGATTTAAGCTCGCTTTTCTTTATCAAGCTTTTTTTCAAGCTTAGGAATTGTTGGACTGCTGATATTCTAGAGTGGCCTAGAGCTATATTTTCTGGAAAGGTGGGCTTGAATGCGAGTCGCACAACATAACGACCATGTTCGTTTCTTGTTGTTGTGGACTGGTAATAGGCTTCGCATGCCAGGTCTTCTTCTGAAGGTTTTGTGATTTGGGGTAATTCTTCTACTTCCCAGAATTTTTGTTTGTTGATATTTTGGATATTCGTTTGAAATATTTTCAACTTGAGTTGTGAAGGAATTAATTTTTTCTGTGACTTGGCCACTTAATATCCATCCAAAGATTGTGTTTTGGGCTAACAATTTATTAGAGATTTTCTGTATACCTTCAAGAATTATTTGAGGTAGTAAGTCGCTGCCCAATAACATGTCGATTTGTGATGGGGTATGGCAGTTGGGATCTGCTAATTTGAGATATGAGCATTTTTCCCACTGTTTTTTATTTACTTCATAGCTTGTAAGCAAATTAGTGAGATGCGGTAAAACAATGGCTTGTGCATCTATTCGTATATCCGCGTGTGGAGAGACTATGGTGATTTGGCAAACTTTATTTGAATTTTGTATAATTCTTCCGCCCATTCACGAAATTTGAAAACTGGAATTTTTGACTGGCAATTTTCCTCTTTATTTTCGGAATTCGGGATTTCGGGATTACCTGATTTGGTTGTCGCGACTAGGCCCGTGGTTTTATGTATATGATTTTGCTTCATATTTGTAAAATTGGTTATGTAAAGCAATGAGTGATGTCGTCATTGACAGTACACACAACTGAATTTGCTTTCACAGTCTATTGTCCCGTGAGAATTGGACAGACAGTTGATGCAAAGTTTATGTTGTCGGACAAGATGGTTTCTATCTGAAACGGACATTTTTTTAAATTTCTCGCAAGATCTTATATTATGTCCTACTTTCCAGATTTCACATAATGATTGCCAATGGTTTGTTTGATTTGACACGAATGTTTGGCTTCTATTAACGTGTCTATTATATTGTGTGTTATTACTGACTTGGGGTTTAAAAAAGTTTTTATTTGAGTCATTTTGATGACATTTTGGCTTAACTATCTTTTTATCTACTCGCTCAGCTATTTCGTACTGAGTTGTTAAAAATTCTTTAATTTGATGCCATTTTGGCGATTTCTTTCTTGCCACTAGTGATTGCTCCCATCGTAGCAAAGCAGCATCAGGTAGTGTCGCTGCGCAAATATTTACTACAATAGGATAGGTTCCCACGATTCTGTGGATACACAGATAAGCAATTAGTCACTGTCGAGTATAGTTTTTGAAATTCTTGGCTGGTTTCTTGTTGAATTTTTGGTAAATTCATTAAAATAGTTATTTGGTTATCTACCAATACTCTTTCGTTTTCGTATCTTTCGACCAGTGCATCCCAAGCCAGATTAAAATTTTCGTCATTCAAAGCGAAACGCTTGACAATACTGTCTGCTTCCCCTTTTGTTTTGTACCTGAGATGGTACAGCTTTTGTGCTCGTGAAAGTTTAGGATTGTTGATATACACGGCAGTGAACATGTCCCGAAAGAACGGCCATTGATCGCAACCTCCATGAAAAACTTCAGTATCACAAGCTGGTACTTATCTAGGTTTTCTTTTGGATTTGTAACTACTCTCGGAGGAGGAGTGGCTCTACATGGACTTAATAAATTTATTTGGTCTAATATAATTGCTTTCGTAGTTTCGTACTGATCGAGGCAGTTTTCATATTTGGCTGACGCCGAAGCTTTAATGTTTTCTGGGAGTTCAGCGTCGTCAGTATCTGATATTGTATCGTACGCTGTCAGAACGCGTGCCCATATATTATCTATGCTTTGAATTTTTAAATTTAGGACTGATTCTGTATTGTCGTTAATAGGCGAAGCCGAAAACCGTGTGCAGTATCTAATAAAACTGTCACTTTCAGTTATGAACCTTGACAGTGAATTGTCTTTGGTCTTTTTTTGTTTTGCACCCTGCTTTGAGCGTGTAGCTTCTGCGGGTGTGCCTTGTGCTTTCTAATGATAGAGGTGTTCGTGGTTTAAACTCTTTCGATTTATCAGATTGCATTTATAAATCTTTAAATAAAAAAAGAAAGCTATTAACTAGCTATTAAAATAGTTTTGTATTAAATATTTGTTATAATACGGTTGTAGTAAAAAATTTTAGTTTGCTGCCCAAAGCTGTAGTTAAATTTTTTTTTTTTTTTGTTGAAACTGATTGTAAAATTAGTCTGTTATAATTTTTTTGTTTTTATCGGACAAGTCAATTTAGATTTTATTAAAATGTATGTCCGTATTATTATTATCTTAAAAATTGCCGAAATTGCTTACTGGGTATTCGTTTCACTCGCGAATAATTTGTATATTTTGTATGTATGTATATTCGTTTTTATTATATGTATCTATATACATTTGTTTAAAAGGAACGCGAAAATAAAATTGTTCTTAATAACAAATGTATATATATCTGCATACCTATGTATGTTAATTTTCATTTTCATATGTTTGTATATGCTAATCCGTTTTGATCGTATACTTTTTAGTTATATTGGCATTTGTACATATACATATATGTACATGCATATATGTAACGCGATTTTTGTAAAGTTTTGCTGAGTGCCTATATTCTATATATATAGTTGTAAATATATTACTTTTTATACTCTCGCAACCTGTTGCTACAGAGTATAATAGTTTTGTTCACCTAGCGGTTGTTTGTATCACCTAAAACTAATCGAGTTAGATATAGGGTTATATAAATATATAAATGATCAGGATGAAGAGACGAGTTGAAATCCGGGTGACTGTCTGTCCGTCCGTCCGTCCGTCCGTCCGTCTGTCCGCCCGTGCAAGCTCTAACTTGAGTAAAAATTGAGATATCTTTATGAAACTTGGTAGACATGTTTCTTGGTACCGTGAGACGGTTGGTATTGCAGATGGGCGTAATCGGACCACTGCCACGCCCACAAAACGCCATTAATCAAAAACAAATAAATTGCCATAACTAAGCTCCGCAATAAAAACCAAGACTGTTATTTGGTACACAGGATCACATTAGGGAGGGGCATCTGCAGTTAAATTTTTTTTTTAAAGTGGGCGTGGTCTCACCTCTAATAGGTTTAATGTGCATATCTCCTAAACCGCTAATGCTATAATAACAAAATTCACTGGAAGAAAATGTTTTTAGCACTTCTATTGACGGTGTGAAAATAGTTGAAATCGGGTGGCAACTCCGCCCACTCCCCATATAACGGTACTGTTAAAAACTACTAAAAGCGCGATAAATCAAGCACTAAACACGCCAGAGACATTAAATTTTATCTCTGGGATGGTATGAGATGACTTTATAGGAACCGCGTTCAAAATTAGACAGTGGGCGTGGCCAAGCCCACTTTTAGGTGAAAACCCATATATTGAGATCTGCTTAACCAATTTCAGCAAAATTCGGTACATAACGATATTTTCATATTTCTACGTTATAGTGCGAAATCGGACCACAACCACGCCTATTTCCCATATAACACCATTTTCAATTCCATCTGATTCTTTCACTTTCCACTATGCATATCAAGCAACAATGATTATATCGGGGTAAACCTTTGCGTGAATAATACGTTTAAAGTATGCCACCTTGTGATCAAAAATTGTCTAAATCGAACCAAAACTGTTCAAGCCCCTAAGTACTAAATATGTGGACCCCAGTGCCTATAGTTGACCTTCTACCGAAAATATCAGCCAATCCACAAAGAAATATCAAACGAGTATACCATTTGACTTTGCGAGAGAATAAAATGTTCGGTTACATCCGAACTTAGCCCTTCCTTACTTGTTATGTTATAGAAATGAGAAGAGCAAAAAGGTTGGGCTGCGGTATATATGTAGCGCGGGAAATATGCCAATATTTAAGAAAATATGTGTACATACATAAATGCCGATAATGTTATTGTTGTTGTTTTTTTTCTTTCTGCCTTTGCTTATAAATTCTAAGCGATCCTGCTTGTTGCTTTATTGGCCCAAGGGGTATCGCTGGAAAGTGTGCGATTTTTGTATTTTTTCTAGTGGTGTGTGGAGACACGAATTAAGCAGGCAGGTATTTGAACAACAGTAATTTTTTTATTTTTTTATTTGAACTTTTAGAAGTAGTTAATTTATGTATGTACCATGTGATTATGTATGCATATATGTATGTTGTTAAAAGGATGTTAGTTGCGGTTAATATTTTTCGCGACAAAGTTTTAAAGCCCAAAAATTTTGTATTTAAATTATCGGAATTTGCACATATGTATGTATGTATTTCTGTAATATATATGAGTTTTTGTTAGCCTTTGCTTATGTGTTATAACCGATCCCGCTTGTTGCTTTATTAGCCCAAGGGGTACCGCTGGAAATATCGCAAGTAGGAATACTTGACTTTGGAAATTTTTTTTTTTTGAAAGAATATAACGGTGTGTTTGGAGGCACGTAATAAGCTGGCACTTTTTTTAATCTCTAAATGGTCAATCTTTTATTTTAGATTTGGTACCCAGTGAGCGAAGACTTTTTCTACCTAGTGTATGTACATATCTCACAAACCACTAAAGTAATATCAAAAAAACTTGCTCAAGACAAATATTTTTGGCACATTCACACAGTGAAAATGCGGTGTTAACCCCGTTTACTCTCTATATAACGCTTTTGTTGAAAACTACTTTAAGTGCGATAACTAACTAAATAAATACGTCAGAAGCATTAATTTTCACATCCTATACGGTATGGAAAGGCTTAATTAATGAATAATTCGACAATGGGCGTAGCACTGTTCACGTTTAGGTGAAATCTTATACCTCAAGGACTACTTGACCAATATTCTTGTGTAACATTACCCAGACATTCCTATCTTACATCGCGAATATGGGCGAAATCGAACTATAACCACGCCTACTTCCCATATAAAACAAGTATAAATTCAGTCGTATTCTTTCAATGATGTTATTAGGCGTGTTTTATTTTACCGTCAAAAGGTAATAGCTAAATCGTTGACAAATAAAACGCACTTAGCTTATTTCATATTTTTGTTTAGAAACGAACCGTGTTGGCTATGCGGGCAAGAACAGCTGGTATTCAATTTATATCGAAATGTCTGACATGAAGAAAATAATTTGAATTTTTAAATTTTTAAACGAATATTAATGTACTATACAAATATATTTATTTTGTTCTAGAGTACGAAAAACTGAAAACAAATACTCCCATTTTGTCTAAATTTTAACTCAATACTCATCCACAAAAATCTGTAATTTTGGTTTGTTTACATTTTCATCTGTCAAATTAAGGATTATCGTTATTGTCAACTACTTTTTTCTTCAAAAATTGAACTATCGTGAATGAAAAAAAAAAAGATAAACTGGGAATGCCTATACAAGTTAAGATAGGTTTTGACAAGCCAATATAAATATGTTGGCTAAGTCTTCCATACAAAATAAGTAAATAGCGTAACGCGTTGGTCAAATAAAACACGCCTATTGCAATAAAATCGGTCAACCTGTTAGGTCGAGTATTCTAGGAATTAGTAGAGAATATTTTTATGGTTACAGTATGCTTCTATATCCACCTTTT
The DNA here is from genome assembly GCF_042242935.1 of Bactrocera oleae. NCBI lineage: Eukaryota > Metazoa > Arthropoda > Insecta > Diptera > Tephritidae > Bactrocera > Bactrocera oleae. The sequence goes on along the minus strand of NC_091537.1, from coordinate 52,917,420 downwards.
ATAACTTATCTTTTAGGTCGGTCAATGTGTATGATATTTAATGAAATTGAGTGGACAATTTTTAAAAATATTGTGGTTTAGCGCTGAGTATGAATGGAATTGGTCTAAGCCTTACATCCTAATATACTGATTTCCGGTCCTCTGGTTGAGGTTTATATGAAATATATATCATTTGAGGTTGATTTTAATATAAATATCGCAAACACAAAGTAAAAAATCTGAGTCAGTGTCTTACTGTTAGTTTTAGGCACTAGTTACTCACTTTGCTTTTATTCTTTCAGAAATACAATTTCACTTATATATAATATAATATTTTAAATTGTTTAATGTTAAATACACTTGATTTTGATTTGATATAGAATTTCACTTTTATATTATATAATAAAATATTTTAAATTGTTTAATGTTAAATATACTTACTTTTGGGGCACTTCCGGACAAACTGCGCTGCTACGTTTTTTTTCCTTTACGAGCGGGTGTCGAGAAACAAAAAGAGGCCATTCTGGTCTGAACAATCCTTTTTGTTTATTTGGGTGTCGGTGTATAGTGTGGTTGGTTAGTTGTACAAGTATGTGCGCTTTTACATTGGGACTCAAAAGGGTCTCATTTTTTTCAAATTTTCTTTTGGTGTCGCTCTGTGCATTCACACGGTCAAAAAGAATCCAGCAACTCGAGTCTAGTTTTTCTGCATTCCTTTTCATAAAATTTTCGTAAATATTTGTGCGGTTCGACTGCGCAACACTTAGAGCGTGTTGCATATTTCATTTGTATGTTGGGATGGTGGTCCCACATTTTGATTGCAATGAATTAGCATGAATGTGGTAGAACAATATGCATAATACCTACCCGCTTAATAGTTTCAAAGAAATACTTAAGACGGGAATTCCCTAATCCACCAGAATGTATTGAATATCCGCTACTAATATTTTCAAGACCAAATTTATAACAGAAATTTCCTAATCTTTAATTATTAAAAATTCATAATTTCATTACTCCGCATTAAACATTCATAATTTCTTTACTCCATAATCTATATCTTAATTTTCTCCTTATTTACAATTTTTCAAAATATGTCTATTGTTCTATGCATCCATATTTGCATATTACATATAAAAGGAGATAACAGAACTCAAATTTGCGATCGAATTCATTTGAAACCGAGCGCTCTTGCAACCATTCAAAGAATTTGAAAGTGAAAGTGAATGCTGAAAGGGGTAGCAGCGAGCTGTTACGAAGAAGAACACAAAGCGTGCCACCCGAACACAAGTGGCACGGTCCCTTCGTCTTTCCTCGTCGTCCCCTCGTCCACAATAAACTGGTTTGAGACTCTTTTGAGTCCCAATGTAAAAGCGCACTATATGGTTGTGTTGGTGGGTGATATGGCGTGTTGTAGGTGGTGTATGATGTTGCATTGTGTTATGTTGTATGATGTTGTACGGTGGGTTGTGAGCTTAGTTGTAATAATTTCGCGGGATTAGAAGTCGCATGAACATCCCGGCCCCCCTAGGCGAATTAATTGCCTAGAAGTCTCTGCAACTGTTGCAGAGTGCCCTTTGCCGCTGGTTGCGATGACCATAGGGTGGTGGAGGTCGCCGCGAGCGTGCCCCTCTGGATGGCTTCGGGCGATGTACTCTTTGGCACTGGACGGGATTCCCTTGTTGTCTGTGCCGGTGACTGGTCTGCGTTGTGGACGGATTTCCTCGTCGAGGGAATCGATGGAACAAAGTATGATGCGGTCGTTGGCAATATTGGCACTATCCGTCGGTTATACAGTCAAAGGTGGAGTGACTATCTGTCAAACAAGTCATACAGTGGGCTCTGGCGCTCTGTTGGCGTTGAGCGGGCTTTATGCTCTTGAAGATGGTGCACCTCTTCAGGACGTGAGGTCGACGGCATAGACTGCATCTTGGAGGCAGATGCTCATCAAACTGATCTTCGTTTGCATCTCTGACTGCTGCTGCAGATGAGTGGCTGTGCGGAGCCGTGGCGCTTTGCATCCTTGGTGCTGCGATGGGTGGACCAGATGCTCTAGGCGCAGCAATTACGGACCTCAAAGTCTTGGGAGCGCTGTGGATATCTTCTACGTCCATTTCTATTGGAATAGGAATATATTAAAACATGGTTTGGCTCATAATTTTGAATTATGATATTTGTTGCTTGGTTTGAAAAATAGATTTATATATATATATATATATATGAATATGTAACTATATATGTTGTGGTTAATTTTTAATCGCGTTTGTTAGTGTTAGATTTGCATGTACGGATTAAAAAACAGTAGTATTCCGAGTTAAACGAATTAATTGTCGGTTTTGATTTTATTTATGCGCTTGTCTTAGCGGAGTTTGTGTAATCGGTTCTTCGGTGTTCGGAAGAAAACACAATTTTACTAATGGTCGAGTTAGTATACCAGTTTGTGTTCGTACTTCTACTATTCTTTTTTGACCATCTCGTCCCCGATGGACCTTTTCAATGCGGCCTAGTCGCCATTCGGTTGGAGGAAGGCATTCATCATGTATGATGACGCATTTGCCCGTATTTGGTTCCTTCTGGATCGTTTTCCACCGATGTCTCTTATGGAGATCTTTAAGGTAATCTTCCTTCCATCTATGGCTGAATTCATGATGAAGTATCTTAATTTTTTCCCATCGGTATATTAAATTGAGTGAGTCTCCTTCTGCCTCAGGTATGGCGAGAAGTGGAGCTCCTCTGAGAAAATGTCCAGGTGTAAGAGCTGTGAAATCGGAGGGATCTTGCGAGAGTGGTGAGATGGGTCTTGAATTTAGTACGACTTCTATACGAGCGAGTAGTGTGGTAAATTCCTCATATAATTTATGATTACCTGCATTTCTTTAAATGGGACTTAAAGCTTTTTACAGCTGATTCCCAGAGTCCGCCCATGTGGGGAGAACAAGGGGGTATAAACTGCCAATCTTTTCCTTGTGGTGCATATTTTTTTAACAATTTCTGGGGAGACTTATTTAGTAAATTTTACAAACTCTTTCTCTGTGGCTCTTTGAGCTCCGATAAAGTTTTTCCCATTGTCGCTCATAATTTTTGATGGAAATCCGCGTCGTGCGACAAAGCGTGCAAATGCTGCGAGAAAAGCCGCAGTAGACAGATCCGAACATAGCTCGAGGTGTACTGCCTTTGTCGTGAAGCATACAAAGACAGCCACATACCCTTTTCTGAATGAGGAAGACTTTAACATAGAGGCCTTTATCTGGAAAGGTCCAGCAAAATCTACCCCAGTAATGGTAAAGGGAAGAGCAAAATTGCAGTGTTCAGGTGGCAAAGCTGCCATGATCTGCGTGCGTATTTTGTGCTTCTACAATGTGCATTGCTTACACATAAAAATCGTTCTTTTAATTTGTGGCTTTAGGCGCAGTATATAAAATTCTAGTCGGACCATTTGTTGCATCAAGCGATGCTCACCATGTAATGTAAGTTGGTGAAGATATAATATATTAAAAATAAATAAGTAAAACGGGATTTCTCGGGAATTATAATGGGATGTCGTTCATGTGCCCGGATTAATCCTTTAGTGTCCAAAAAAGGATTTAAAAGGAGAAGTGAGCTTCCCTTATCGAGGGGTCGTCTTTCGACTAACTTTGATTTCCCCCGAATGAAATAGCGAGTTTGTGTATATGTAATAAGGCTGACCTTGGCATGTTTCAGGTCGGAATGCTTTAGTTGTAGGGAAGGATCATTTGTTATTCCTTTAACCTTTTGTTTGAGTCTTTGGATAAATTTAAACATGTAAGCGACTACTCTTAGTGCTTTTGGGAATGCTGAAAATCGATGTAATATATCATCTTCATCAGGAGTGATATGAAAAATTTCTATTCTCCGAATTTCAGGAGCTATTATATTGCGAGCGTTAGACTTTGGCCAAACTTCTTGTGATTCTGTTAACCACGTAGGACCGTTCCACCACAGTGTAGTGCTGGTGAGATGAAGTGGTTTGCAGCCTCTTGTCCCAAGATCCGCTGGATTATCTGCACTTGCAACATGTTGCCATTGTGCTGGGCCAAATAAGTCTAATATTTGAGATATACGGTTAGATACATAAGTCTTCCAGGTATATGGTGGTTGTTCTAACCATGCTAAAACTATTTCTGAATCTGACCAAAAGTACATTTTGTGATTGGTTAATTTCAGATGGGTTTGGACAATTAAGACTAGTTTTGCTAACAGAAGTGCACCATTCAGTTCGAGCCGTGGCATGCTTAGTGTCTTCAGGGGAACAACTTTGGCTTTGGCTACCAAATGACGTGACGATATTTTGTTATCATATTCAGTGCGTACGTAAACTTTTGCACAATAGGCCTTTTCAGAGGCATCACAGAAGCCATGTAATTCTACATTATAGTCAGGTGCAAAATTTACCCATCGAGGAACTCGAATTTCCAAGATGGTATGTAGATTGTTAGCAAATTGAACCCATTTTGTTAAACGTATGGGTTTCACTTGCTCATCCCATTCAGTGCCATCTTGCCACAGTTCTTGAATGAGGATTTTTGCTTGAATCATTATTGTCGAAAGCCATCCTGCGGGGTCGAAAAGTTTGGCCACCGAGGAAAGTATTTGACGTTTGGCGGTGGCGGATACTGCAGATATTGACTCAATTGTATATGAGAATTGATCTGTTATCGCATTCCATTGAATGCCGAGAGTTTTTGTAGTACTGGCCTTTTCAAATTTAAGGAAGTTAGTATCTAATAAGTCTTCCCCTATTATGTTTTTTATTATCTCAGGATGATTTGATGTAATTTTCTTTAGGGGGAACTTGACCACTTGAGATAGTGATTCGCACGCTAATGAGAGACTGTGGCTACCTGATAGAATATCGTCAACGTATGTTTGTTTATGTAGCACAGAAGTTGCTAAAGGCAAATTTGTTTGACAGGTTTTTGCCACTTCATGTAATGTTCTAATGGCTAAATAGGGTGCACAATTGATGCCAAAGGTAACTGTTTTAAGTTTGTAGTCGCTGATTCCACTATTACTTGATCTTCGGAAGACTATCCGCTGGAAATCTTGGTCTTGGTTGTAATGTTAGCCCTGTATATAATACATCATTGATTGATTTGCCTGAGTTCGTACACTTTAAAGCATTAAAAACAACTCGTACTTTGTTGTGATTTTATCTAGCCTTATTATTTTCCTTCCATATGATTGAGGTCAAGATATTCATCCATCACGTCATCATATGCTGATTTAAGCTCGCTTTTCTTTATCAAGCTTTTTTTCAAGCTTAGGAATTGTTGGACTGCTGATATTCTAGAGTGGCCTAGAGCTATATTTTCTGGAAAGGTGGGCTTGAATGCGAGTCGCACAACATAACGACCATGTTCGTTTCTTGTTGTTGTGGACTGGTAATAGGCTTCGCATGCCAGGTCTTCTTCTGAAGGTTTTGTGATTTGGGGTAATTCTTCTACTTCCCAGAATTTTTGTTTGTTGATATTTTGGATATTCGTTTGAAATATTTTCAACTTGAGTTGTGAAGGAATTAATTTTTTCTGTGACTTGGCCACTTAATATCCATCCAAAGATTGTGTTTTGGGCTAACAATTTATTAGAGATTTTCTGTATACCTTCAAGAATTATTTGAGGTAGTAAGTCGCTGCCCAATAACATGTCGATTTGTGATGGGGTATGGCAGTTGGGATCTGCTAATTTGAGATATGAGCATTTTTCCCACTGTTTTTTATTTACTTCATAGCTTGTAAGCAAATTAGTGAGATGCGGTAAAACAATGGCTTGTGCATCTATTCGTATATCCGCGTGTGGAGAGACTATGGTGATTTGGCAAACTTTATTTGAATTTTGTATAATTCTTCCGCCCATTCACGAAATTTGAAAACTGGAATTTTTGACTGGCAATTTTCCTCTTTATTTTCGGAATTCGGGATTTCGGGATTACCTGATTTGGTTGTCGCGACTAGGCCCGTGGTTTTATGTATATGATTTTGCTTCATATTTGTAAAATTGGTTATGTAAAGCAATGAGTGATGTCGTCATTGACAGTACACACAACTGAATTTGCTTTCACAGTCTATTGTCCCGTGAGAATTGGACAGACAGTTGATGCAAAGTTTATGTTGTCGGACAAGATGGTTTCTATCTGAAACGGACTTTTTTTAAATTTCTCGCAAGATCTTATATTATGTCCTACTTTCCAGATTTCACATAATGATTGCCAATGGTTTGTTTGATTTGACACGAATGTTTGGCTTCTATTAACGTGTCTATTATATTGTGTGTTATTACTGACTTGGGGGTTAAAAAAGTTTTTATTTGAGTCATTTTGATGACATTTTGGCTTAACTACCTTTTTATCTACTCGCTCAGCTATTTCGTACTGAGTTGTTAAAAATTCTTTAATTTGATGCCATTTTGGCGATTTCTTTCTTGCCACTAGTGATTGCTCCCATCGTAGCAAAGCAGCATCAGGTAGTGTCGCTGCGCAAATATTTACTACAATAGGATAGGTTCCCACGATTCTGTGGATACACAGATAAGCAATTAGTCACTGTCGAGTATAGTTTTTGAAATTCTTGGCTGGTTTCTTGTTGAATTTTTGGTAAATTCATTAAAATAGTTATTTGGTTATCTACCAATACTCTTTCGTTTTCGTATCTTTCGACCAGTGCATCCCAAGCCAGATTAAAATTTTCGTCATTCAAAGCGAAACGCTTGACAATACTGTCTGCTTCCCCTTTTGTTTTGTACCTGAGATGGTACAGCTTTTGTGCTCGTGAAAGTTTAGGATTGTTGATATACACGGCAGTGAACATGTCCCGAAAGAACGGCCATTGATCGCAACCTCCATGAAAAACTTCAGTATCACAAGCTGGTACTTATCTAGGTTTTCTTTTGGATTTGTAACTACTCTCGGAGGAGGAGTGGCTCTACATGGACTTAATAAATTTATTTGGTCTAATATAATTGCCTTCGTAGTTTCGTACTGATCGAGGCAGTTTTCATATTTGGCTGACGCCGAAGCGTTAATGTTTTCTGGGAGTTCAGCGTCGTCAGTATCTGATATTGTATCGTACGCTGTCAGAACGCGTGCGCATATATTATCTATGCTTTGAATTTTTAAATTTAGGACTGATTCTGTATTGTCGTTAATAGGCGAAGCCGAAAACCGTGTGCAGTATCTAATAAAACTGTCACTTTCAGTTATGAACCTTGACAGTGTATTGTCTTTGGTTTTTTTTTGTTTTGCACCCTGCTTTGAGCGTGTAGCTTCTGCGGGTGTGCCTTGTGCTTAATGATAGAGGTGTTCGTGGTTTAAACTCTTTTGATTTATCAGATTTCATTAATAAATCTTTAAATAAAAAAAGAAAGCTATTAACTAGCTATTAAAATAGTTTTGTATTAAATATTTGTTATAATACGGTTGTAGTAAAAAATTTTAGTTTGCTGCCCAAAGCTGTAGTTAAATTTTTTTTTTTTTTTTGTTGAAACTGATTGTAAAATTAGTCTGTTATAATTTTTTTGTTTTTATCGGACAAGTCAATTTAGATTTTATTAAAATGTATGTCCGTATTATTATTATCTTAAAAATTGCCGAAATTGCTTACTGGGTATTCGTTTCACTCGCGAATAATTTGTATATTTTGTATGTATGTATATTCGTTTTTATTATATGTATCTATATACATTTGTTTAAAAGGAACGCGAAAATAAAATTGTTCTTAACAACAAATGTATATATATCTGCATACCTATGTATGTTAATTTTAATTTTCATATGTTTGTATATGCTAATCCGTTTTGATCGTATACTTTTTAGTTATATTGGCATGTGTACATATACATATATGTACATGCATACATGTAACGCGATTTTTGTAAAGTTTTGCTGAGTGCCTATATTTTATATATATAGTTGTAAATATATTACTTTTTATATTCTCGCAACCTGTTGCTACAAGTATAATAGTTTTGTTCACCTAGCGGTTGTTTGTATCACCTAAAACTAATCGAGTTAGATATAGGGTTATATATATATATAAATGATCAGGATGAAGAGACGAGTTGAAATAATAACAAAATTCACTGGAAGAAAATGTTTTTAGCACTTCTATTGACGGTGTGAAAATAGTTGAAATCGGGTGGCAACTCCGCCCACTCATATAACGGTACTGTTAAAAACTACTAAAAGCGCGATAAATCAAGCACTAAACACGCCAGAGACATTAAATTTTATCTCTGGGATGGTATGAGATGACTTTATAGGAACCGCGTTCAAAATTAGACAGTGGGCGTGGCCAAGCCCACTTTTAGGTGAAAACTCATATATTGATATCTGCTTAACCAATTTCAGCAAAATTCGGTACATAACGTTATTTTCATATTTCTATGTTATAGTGCGAAATCGGACCACAACCACGCCTATTTCACATATAACACCATTTTCAATTCCATCTGATTCTTTCACTTTCCACTATGCATATCAAGCAACAATGATTATATCGGGGTAAACCTTTGCGTGAATAATACGTTTAAAGTATGCCTTGTGATCAAAAATTGTCTAAATCGAACCAAAACTGTTCAAGCCCCTAAGTACTAAATATGTGGACCCCAGTGCCTATAGTTGACCTTCTACCGAAAATATCAGCCAATCCACAAAGAAATATCAAACGAGTATACCATTTGACTTTGCGAGAGTATAAAATGTTCGGTTACATCCGAACTTAGCCCTTCCTTACTTGTTATGTTATAGAAATGAGAAGAGCAAAAAGGTTGGGCTGCGGTATATATGTAGCGCGGGAAATATGCCAATATTTAAGAAAATATGTGTACATACATAAATGCCGATAATGTTATTGTTGTTGTTTTTTTTCTTTCTGCCTTTGCTTATAAATTCTAAGCGATCCTGCTTGTTGCTTTATTGGCCCAAGGGGTATCGCTGGAAAGTGTGCAAGTCGATGAACTTGACTTATAAAATTTTTTTGTATTTTTTCTAGTGGTGTGTTTGGAGACACGAATTAAGCAGGCAGGTATTTGAACAACAGTAATTTTTTTATTTTTTTATTTGAACTTTTAGAAGTAGTTAATTTATGTATGTACCATGTGATTATGTATGCATATATGTATGTTGTTAAAAGGATGTTACTTGCGGTTAATATTTTTCGCGACAAAGTTTTAAAGCCCAAAAATTTTGTATTTAAATTATCGGTATTTGCACATATGTATGTATGTATTTCTGTAATATATATGAGTTTTTGTTAGCCTTTGCTTATGTGTTATAACCGATCCCGCTTGTTGCTTTATTAGCCCAAGGGGTACCGCTGGAAATATCGCAAGTAGGAATACTTGACTTTGGAAATTTTTTTTTTTTGAAAGAATATAACGGTGTGTTTGGAGGCACGTAATAAGCTGGCACTTTTTTTAATCTCTAAATGGTCAATCTTTTATTTTAGATTTGGTACCCAGTGAGCGAAGACTTTTTCTACCTAGTGTATGTACATATCTCACAAACCACTAAAGTAATATCAAAAAAACTTGCTCAAGACAAATATTTTTGGCACATTCACACAGTGAAAATGCGGTGTTAACCCCGTTTACTCTCTATATAACGCTTTTGTTGAAAACTACTTTAAGTGCGATAACTAACTAAATAAATACGTCAGAAGCATTAATTTTCACATCCTATACGGTATGGAAAGGCTTAATTAATGAATAATTCGACAATGGGCGTAGCACTGTTCACGTTTAGGTGAAATCTTATACCTCAAGGACTACTTGACCAATATTCTTGTGTAACATTACCCAGACATTCCTATCTTACATCGCGAATATGGGCGAAATCGAACTATAACCACGCCTACTTCCCATATAAAACAAGTATAAATTCAGTCGTATTCTTTCAATGATGTTATTAGGTTTGTTTTATTTTACCGTCAAAAGGTAATAGCTAAATCGTTGACAAATAAAACGCACTTAGCTTATTTCATATTTTTGTTTAGAAACGAACCGTGTTGGCTATGCGGGCAAGAACAGCTGGTATTCAATTTATATCGAAATGTCTGACATGAAGAAAATAATTTGTTGTAAATATTAATGTACTATACAAATATATTTATTTTGTTCTAGAGTACGAAAAACTGAGAACAAATACTCCCATTTTGTCTAAATTTTAACTCAATACTCATCCACAAAAATCGGTAATTTTGGTTTGTTTACATTTTCATCTGTCAAATTAAGGATTATCGTTATTGTCAACTACTTTTTTCTTCAAAAATTGAACTATTGTGAATGAAAAAAAAAAGATAAACTGGGAATGCCTATACAAGTTAAGATAGGTTTTGACAAGCCAATATAAATATGTTGGCTAAGTCTTCCATACAAAATAAGTAAATAGCGTAACGCGTTGGTCAAATAAAACACGCCTATTGCAATAAAATCGGTCAACCTGTTAGGTCGAGTATTCTAGAAATTAGTAGAGAATATTTTTATGGTTACAGTATGCTTCTATATCCACCTTTTATAACTTATCTTTTAGGTCGGTCAATGTGTATGATATTTAATGAAATTGAGTGGACAATTTTTAAAAATATTGTGGTTTAGCGCTGAGTATGAATGGAATTGGTCTAAACCTTACATCCTAATATACTGATTTCCGGTCCTCTGGTTGAGGTTTATATGAAATATACCTATATCATTTGAGGTTGATTTTAATATAAATATCGCAAACACAAAGTAAAAAATCTGAGTCAGTGTCTTACTGTTAGTTTTAGGCACTAGTTACTCACTTTGCTTTTATTCTTTCAGAAATACAATTTCACTTATATATAATATAATATTTTAAATTGTTTAATGTTAAATACACTTGATTTTGATTTGATATAGAATTTCACTTTTATATTATATAATAAAATATTTTAAATTGTTTAATGTTAAATATACTTACTTTTGGGGCACTTCCGGACAAACTGCGCTGCTACGTTTTTTTTCCTTTACGAGCGGGTGTCGAGAAACAAAAAGAGGCCATTCTGTGCATATTGTGTGTCATATTTGTGCGGTTCGACTGCGCAACACTTAGAGCGTGTTGCATATTTCATTTGTATGTTGGGATGGTGGTCCCACATTTTGATTGCAATGAATTAGCATGAATGTGGTAGAACAATATACATAATACCTACCCGCTTAATAGTTTCAAAGAAATACTTAAGACGGGAATTCCCTAATCCACCAGAATGTATTGAATATCCGCTACTAATATTTTCAAGACCAAATTTATAACAGAAATTTCCTAATCTTTAATTATTAAAAATTCATAATTTCATTACTCCGCATTAAACATTCATAATTTCTTTACTCCATAATCTATATCTTAATTTTCTCCTTATTTACAATTTTTCAAAATATGTCTATTGTTCTATGCATCCATATTTGCATATTACATATAAAAGGAGATAACAGAACTCAAATTTGCGATCGAATTCATTTGAAACCGAGCGCTCTTGCAACCATTCAAAGAATTTGAAAGTGAAAGTGAATGCTGAAAGGGGTAGCAGCGAGCTGTTACGAAGAAGAACACAAAGCGTGCCACCCGAACACAAGTGGCACGGTCCCTTCGTCTTTCCTCGTCGTCCCCTCGTCCACAATAAACTGGTTTGAGACTCTTTTGAGTCCCAATGTAAAAGCGCACTATATGGTTGTGTTGGTGGGTGATATGGCGTGTTGTAGGTGGTGTATGATGTTGCATTGTGTTATGTTGTATGATGTTGTACGGTGGGTTGTGAGCTTAGTTGTAATAATTTCGCGGGATTAGAAGTCGCATGAACATCCCGGCCCCCCTAGGCGAATTAATTGCCTAGAAGTCTCTGCAACTGTTGCAGAGTGCCCTTTGCCGCTGGTTGCGATGACCATAGGGTGGTGGAGGTCGCCGCGAGCGTGCCCCTCTGGATGGCTTCGGGCGATGTACTCTTTGGCACTGGACGGGATTCCCTTGTTGTCTGTGCCGGTGACTGGTCTGCGTTGTGGACGGATTTCCTCGTCGAGGGAATCGATGGAACAAAGTATGATGCGGTCGTTGGCAATATTGGCACTATCCGTCGGTTATACAGTCAAAGGTGGAGTGACTATCTGTCAAACAAGTCATACAGTGGGCTCTGGCGCTCTGTTGGCGTTGAGCGGGCTTTATGCTCTTGAAGATGGTGCACCTCTTCAGGACGTGAGGTCGACGGCATAGACTGCATCTTGGAGGCAGATGCTCATCAAACTGATCTTCGTTTGCATCTCTGACTGCTGCTGCAGATGAGTGGCTGTGCGGAGCCGTGGCGCTTTGCATCCTTGGTGCTGCGATGGGTGGACCAGATGCTCTAGGCGCAGCAATTACGGACCTCAAAGTCTTGGGAGCGCTGTGGATATCTTCTACGTCCATTTCTATTGGAATAGGAATATATTAAAACATGGTTTGGCTCATAATTTTGAATTATGATATTTGTTGCTTTGTTTGAAAAATAGATTTATATATATATATATATATATATATGAATATGTAACTATATATGTTGTGGCTAATTTTTAATCGCGTTTGTTAGTGTTAGATTTGCATGTACGGATTAAAAAACAGTAGTATTCCGAGTTAAACGAATTAATTGTCGGTTTTGATTTTATTTATGCGCTTGTCTTAGCGGAGTTTGTGTAATCGGTTCTTCGGTGTTCGGAAGAAAACACAATTTTACTAATGGTCGAGTTAGTATACCAGTTTGTGTTCGTACTTCTACTATTCTTTTGTGACCATCTCGTCCCCGATGGACCTTTTCAATGCGGCCTAGTCGCCATTCGGTTGGAGGAAGGCATTCATCATGTATGATGACGCATTTGCCCGTATTTGGTTCCTTCTGGATCGTTTTCCACCGATGTCTCTTCTGGAGATCTTTAAGGTAATCTTCCTTCCATCTATGGCTGAATTCATGATGAAGTATCTTAATTTTTTCCCATCGGTATATTAAATTGAGTGAGTCTCCTTCTGCCTCAGGTATGGCGAGAAGTGGAGCTCCTCTGAGAAAATGTCCAGGTGTAAGAGCTGTGAAAGCGGAGGGATCTTGCGAGAGTGGTGAGATGGGTCTTGAATTTAGTACAGAAGCCGTACGAGCGAGTAGTGTGGTAAATTCCTCATATAATTTATGATTACCTGCCGTTTTATTTAATTTTAAATTATTTAGTAAATTTTACAAACTCCTTCTCTGTGGCTCTTTGAGCCATTCTCCCATTGTCGCTCATAATTTTTGATGGAAATCCGCGTCGTGCGACAAAGCGTGCAAATGCTAAAGCCGCAGTAGACAGATCCGAACATAGCTCGAGGTGTACTGCCATTGTCGTGAAGCATACAAAGACAGCCACATACCCTTTTCTGAATGAGGAAGACTTTAACATAGAGGCCTTTATCTGGAAAGGTCCAGCAAAATCTACCCCAGTAATGGTAAAGGGAAGAGAAAAATTGCAGCGTTCAGGTGGCAAAGCTGCCATGATCTGCGTGCGTATTTTGTGCTTCTACAACGTGCATTGTTTACACATAAAAATCGTTCTTTTAATTTGTGGTTTTAGGCGCAGTATATAAAATTCTAGTCGGACCATTTGTTGCATCAAGCGATGCTCACCATGTAATGTAAGTTGGTGAAGATATAATATATTAAAAATAAATAAGTAAAACGGGATTTCTCGGGAATTATAATGGGATGTCGTTCATGTGCCCGGATTAATCCTTTAGTGTCCAAAAAAGGATTTAAAAGGAGAAGTGAGCTTCCCTTATCGAGGGGTCGTCTTTCGACTAACTTTGATTTCCCCCGAATGAAATAGCGAGTTTGTGTATATGTAATAAGGCTGACCTTGGCATGTTTCAGGTCGGAATGCTTTAGTTGTAGGGAAGGATCATTTGTTATTCCTTTAACCTTTTGTTTGAGTCTTTGGATAAATTTAAACATGTAAGCGACTACTCTTAGTGCTTTTGGGAATGCTGAAAATCGATGTAATATATCATCTTCATCAGGAGTGATATGAAAAATTTCTATTCTCCGAATTTCAGGAGCTATTATATTGCGAGCGTTAGACTTTGGCCAAACTTCTTGTGATTCTGTTAACCACGTAGGACCGTTCCACCACAGTGTAGTGCTGGTGAGATGAAGTGGTTTGCAGCCTCTTGTCCCAAGATCCGCTGGATTATCTGCACTTGCAACATGTTGCCATTGTGCTGGGCCAAATAAGTCTAATATTTGAGATATACGGTTAGATACATAAGTCTTCCAGGTATATGGTGGTTGTTCTAACCATGCTAAAACTATTTCTGAATCTGACCAAAAGTACATTTTGTGATTGGTTAATTTCAGATGGGTTTGGACAATTAAGACTAGTTTTGCTAACAGAAGTGCACCATTCAGTTCGAGCCGTGGCATGCTTAGTGTCTTCAGGGGAACAACTTTGGCTTTGGCTACCAAATGACGTGACGATATTTTGTTATCATATTCAGTGCGTACGTAAACTTTTGCACAATAGGCCTTTTCAGAGGCATCACAGAAGCCATGTAATTCTACATTATAGTCAGGTGCAAAATTTACCCATCGAGGAACTCGAATTTCCGAGATGGTATGTAGATTGTTAGCAAATTGAACCCACTTTGTTAAACGTATGGGTTTTACTTGCTCATCCCATTCAGTGCCATCTTGCCACAGTTCTTGAATGAGGATTTTTGCTTGAATCATTATTGTCGAAAGCCATCCTGCGGGGTCGAAAAGTTTGGCCACCGAGGAAAGTATTTGACGTTTGGTTATGGCGGATACTGCAGATATTGACTCAATTGTATATGAGAATTGATCTGTTATCGCATTCCATTGAATGCCGAGAGTTTTTGTAGTACTGGCCTTTTCAAATTTAAGGAAGTTAGTATCTAATAAGTCTTCCCCTATTATGTTTTTTATTATCTCAGGATGATTTGATGTAATTTTCTTTAGGGGGAACTTGACCACTTGAGATAGTGATTCGCACGCTAATGAGAGACTGTGGCTACCTGATAGAATATCGTCAACGTATGTTTGTTTATGTAGCACAGAAGTTGCTAAAGGCAAATTTGTTTGACAGGTTTTTGCCACTTCATGTAATGTTCTAATGGCTAAATAGGGTGCACAATTGATGCCAAAGGTAACTGTTTTAAGTTTGTAGTCGCTGATTCCACTATTACTTGATCTTCGGAAGACTATCCGCTGGAAATCTTGGTCTTGGTTGTAATGTTAGCCCTGTATATAATACATCATTGATTGATTTGCCTGAGTTCGTACACTTTAAAGCATTAAAAACAACTCGTACTTTTGTTGTGATTTTATCTAGCCTTATTATTTTCCTTCCATATGATTGAGGTCAAGATATTCATCCATCACGTCATCATATGCTGATTTAAGCTCGCTTTTCTTTATCAAGCTTTTTTTCAAGCTTAGGAATTGTTGGACTGCTGATATTCTAGAGTGGCCTAGAGCTATATTTTCTGGAAAGGTGGGCTTGAATGCGAGTCGCACAACATAACGACCATGTTCGTTTCTTGTTGTTGTGGACTGGTAATAGGCTTCGCATGCCAGGTCTTCTTCTGAAGGTTTTGTGATTTGGGGTAATTCTTCTACTTCCCAGAATTTTTGTTTGTTGATATTTTGGATATTCGTTTGAAATATTTTCAACTTGAGTTGTGAAGGAATTAATTTTTTCTGTGACTTGGCCACTTAATATCCATCCAAAGATTGTGTTTTGGGCTAACAATTTATTAGAGATTTTCTGTATACCTTCAAGAATTATTTGAGGTAGTAAGTCGCTGCCCAATAACATGTCGATTTGTGATGGGGTATGGCAGTTGGGATCTGCTAATTTGAGATATGAGCATTTTTCCCACTGTTTTTTATTTACTTCATAGCTTGTAAGCAAATTAGTGAGATGCGGTAAAACAATGGCTTGTGCATCTATTCGTATATCCGCGTGTGGAGAGACTATGGTGATTTGGCAAACTTTATTTGAATTTTGTATAATTCTTCCGCCCATTCACGAAATTTGAAAACTGGAATTTTTGACTGGCAATTTTCCTCTTTATTTTCGGAATTCGGGATTTCGGGATTACCTGATTTGGTTGTCGCGACTAGGCCCGTGGTTTTATGTATATGATTTTGCTTCATATTTGTAAAATTGGTTATGTAAAGCAATGAGTGATGTCGTCATTGACAGTACACACAACTGAATTTGCTTTCACAGTCTATTGTCCCGTGAGAATTGGACAGACAGTTGATGCAAAGTTTATGTTGTCGGACAAGATGGTTTCTATCTGAAACGGACATTTTTTTAAATTTCTCGCAAGATCTTATATTATGTCCTACTTTCCAGATTTCACATAATGATTGCCAATGGTTTGTTTGATTTGACACGAATGTTTGGCTTCTATTAACGTGTCTATTATATTGTGTGTTATTACTGACTTGGGGGTTAAAAAAGTTTTTATTTGAGTCATTTTGATGACATTTTGGCTTAACTACCTTTTTATCTACTCGCTCAGCTATTTCGTACTGAGTTGTTAAAAATTCTTTAATTTGATGCCATTTTGGCGATTTCTTTCTTGCCACTAGTGATTGCTCCCATCGTAGCAAAGCAGCATCAGGTAGTGTCGCTGCGCAAATATTTACTACAATAGGATAGGTTCCCACGATTCTGTGGATACACAGATAAGCAATTAGTCACTGTCGAGTATAGTTTTTGAAATTCTTGGCTGGTTTCTTGTTGAATTTTTGGTAAATTCATTAAAATAGTTATTTGGTTATCTACCAATACTCTTTCGTTTTCGTATCTTTCGACCAGTGCATCCCAAGCCAGATTAAAATTTTCGTCATTCAAAGCGAAACGCTTGACAATACTGTCTGCTTCCCCTTTTGTTTTGTACCTGAGATGGTACAGCTTTTGTGCTCGTGAAAGTTTAGGATTGTTGATATACACGGCAGTGAACATGTCCCGAAAGAACGGCCATTGATCGCAACCTCCATGAAAAACTTCAGTATCACAAGCTGGTACTTATCTAGGTTTTCTTTTGGATTTGTAACTACTCTCGGAGGAGGAGTGGCTCTACATGGACTTAATAAATTTATTTGGTCTAATATAATTGCCTTCGTAGTTTCGTACTGATCGAGGCAGTTTTCATATTTGGCTGACGCCGAAGCTTTAATGTTTTCTGGGAGTTCAGCGTCGTCAGTATCTGATATTGTATCGTACGCTGTCAGAACGCGTGCGCATATATTATCTATGCTTTGAATTTTTAAATTTAGGACTGATTCTGTATTGTCGTTAATAGGCGAAGCCGAAAACCGTGTGCAGTATCTAATAAAACTGTCACTTTCAGTTATGAACCTTGACAGTGTATTGTCTTTGGTTTTTTTTTGTTTTGCACCCTGCTTTGAGCGTGTAGCTTCTGCGGGTGTGCCTTGTGCTTAATGATAGAGGTGTTCGTGGTTTAAACTCTTTTGATTTATCAGATTTCATTAATAAATCTTTAAATAAAAAAAGAAAGCTATTAACTAGCTATTAAAATAGTTTTGTATTAAATATTTGTTATAATACGGTTGTAGTAAAAAATTTTAGTTTGCTGCCCAAAGCTGTAGTTAAATTTTTTTTTTTTTTTTGTTGAAACTGATTGTAAAATTAGTCTGTTATAATTTTTTTGTTTTTATCGGACAAGTCAATTTAGATTTTATTAAAATGTATGTCCGTATTATTATTATCTTAAAAATTGCCGAAATTGCTTACTGGGTATTCGTTTCACTCGCGAATAATTTGTATATTTTGTATGTATGTATATTCGTTTTTATTATATGTATCTATATACATTTGTTTAAAAGGAACGCGAAAATAAAATTGTTCTTAACAACAAATGTATATATATCTGCATACCTATGTATGTTAATTTTAATTTTCATATGTTTGTATATGCTAATCCGTTTTGATCGTATACTTTTTAGTTATATTGGCATGTGTACATATACATATATGTACATGCATACATGTAACGCGATTTTTGTAAAGTTTTGCTGAGTGCCTATATTTTATATATATAGTTGTAAATATATTACTTTTTATATTCTCGCAACCTGTTGCTACAAGTATAATAGTTTTGTTCACCTAGCGGTTGTTTGTATCACCTAAAACTAATCGAGTTAGATATAGGGTTATATATATATATAAATGATCAGGATGAAGAGACGAGTTGAAATAATAACAAAATTCACTGGAAGAAAATGTTTTTAGCACTTCTATTGACGGTGTGAAAATAGTTGAAATCGGGTGGCAACTCCGCCCACTCATATAACGGTACTGTTAAAAACTACTAAAAGCGCGATAAATCAAGCACTAAACACGCCAGAGACATTAAATTTTATCTCTGGGATGGTATGAGATGACTTTATAGGAACCGCGTTCAAAATTAGACAGTGGGCGTGGCCAAGCCCACTTTTAGGTGAAAACTCATATATTGATATCTGCTTAACCAATTTCAGCAAAATTCGGTACATAACGTTATTTTCATATTTCTATGTTATAGTGCGAAATCGGACCACAACCACGCCTATTTCCCATATAACACCATTTTCAATTCCATCTGATTCTTTCACTTTCCACTATGCATATCAAGCAACAATGATTATATCGGGGTAAACCTTTGCGTGAATAATACGTTTAAAGTATGCCTTGTGATCAAAAATTGTCTAAATCGAACCAAAACTGTTCAAGCCCCTAAGTACTAAATATGTGGACCCCAGTGCCTATAGTTGACCTTCTACCGAAAATATCAGCCAATCCACAAAGAAATATCAAACGAGTATACCATTTGACTTTGCGAGAGTATAAAATGTTCGGTTACATCCGAACTTAGCCCTTCCTTACTTGTTATGTTATAGAAATGAGAAGAGCAAAAAGGTTGGGCTGCGGTATATATGTAGCGCGGGAAATATGCCAATATTTAAGAAAATATGTGTACATACATAAATGCCGATAATGTTATTGTTGTTGTTTTTTTTCTTTCTGCCTTTGCTTATAAATTCTAAGCGATCCTGCTTGTTGCTTTATTGGCCCAAGGGGTATCGCTGGAAAGTGTGCAAGTCGATGAACTTGACTTATAAAATTTTTTTGTATTTTTTCTAGTGGTGTGTTTGGAGACACGAATTAAGCAGGCAGGTATTTGAACAACAGTAATTTTTTTATTTTTTTATTTGAACTTTTAGAAGTAGTTAATTTATGTATGTACCATGTGATTATGTATGCATATATGTATGTTGTTAAAAGGATGTTACTTGCGGTTAATATTTTTCGCGACAAAGTTTTAAAGCCCAAAAATTTTGTATTTAAATTATCGGTATTTGCACATATGTATGTATGTATTTCTGTAATATATATGAGTTTTTGTTAGCCTTTGCTTATGTGTTATAAGCGATCCTGCTTGTTGCTTTATTAGCCCAAGGGGTACCGCTGGAAATATCGCAAGTAGGAATACTTGACTTTGGAATTTTTTTTTTATTTTAAAAGAATATAACGGTGTGTTTGGAGGCACGAAATAAGCTGGTACTTTTTTTAATCTCTAAATGGTCAATCTTTTATTTTAGATTTTGTACCCAGTGAGCGAAGACTTTTTCTACCTAGTGTATTTACATATCTCACAAACCACTAAAGTAATATCAAAAAAACTTGCTCAAGACAAATATTTTTGGCACATTCACACAGTGAAAATGCGGTGTTAACCCCGTTTACTCTCTATATAACGCTTTTGTTGAAAACTACTTTAAGTGCGATAACTAACTAAATAAATACGTCAGAAGCATTAATTTTCACATCCTATACGGTATGGAAAGGCTTAATTAATGAATAATTCGACAATGGGCGTAGCACTGTTCACGTTTAGGTGAAATCTTATACCTCAAGGACTACTTGACCAATATTGTTGTGTAACATTACCCAGACATTCCTATCTTACATCGCGAATATGGGCGAAATCGAACTATAACCACGCCTACTTCCCATATAAAACAAGTATAAATTCAGTCGTATTCTTTCAATAGCTAAATCGCTTTACAAATAAAACGCACTTAGCTTATTTCATATTTTTGTTTAGAAACGAACCGTGTTGGCTATGCGGGCAAGAACAGCTGGTATTCAATTTATATCGAAATGTCTGACATGAAGAAAATAATTTGAATTTTTAAATTTTTAAACGAATATTAATGTACTATACAAATATATTTATTTTGTTCTAGAGTACGAAAAACTGAAAACAAATACTCCCATTTTGTCTAAATTTTAACTCAATACTCATCCACAAAAATCTGTAATTTTGGTTTGTTTACATTTTCATCTGTCAAATTAAGGATTATCGTTATTGTCAACTACTTTTTTCTTCAAAAATTGAACTATAGTGAATGAAAAAAAAAAGATAAACTGGGTATGCCTATACAAGTTAAGATAGGTCTTGACAAGCCAATATAAATATGTTGGCTAAGTCTTCCATACAAAATAAGTAAATAGCGTAACGCGTTGGTCAAATAAAACACGCCTATTGCAATAAAATCGGTCAACCTGTTAGGTCGAGTATTCTAGAAATTAGTAGTATTTTTATGGTTACAGTATGCTTCTATATCCACCTTTTATAACTTATCTTTTAGGTCGGTCAATGTGTATGATATTTAATGAAATTGAGTGGACAATTTTTAAAAATATTGTGGTTTAGCGCTGAGTATGAATGGAATTGGTCTAAACCTTACATCCTAATATACTGATTTCCGGTCCTCTGGTTGAGGTTTACATGAAATATATATCATTTGAGGTTGATTTTAATATAAATATCGCAAACACAAAGTAAAAAATCTGAGTCAGTGTCTTACTGTTAGTTTTAGGCACTAGTTACTCACTTTGCTTTTATTCTTTCAGAAATACAATTTCACTTATATATAATATAATATTTTAAATTGTTTAATGTTAAATACACTTGATTTTGATTTGATATAGAATTTCACTTTTATATTATATAATAAAATATTTTAAATTGTTTAATGTTAAATATACTTACTTTTGGGGCACTTCCGGACAAACTGCGCTGCTACGTTTTTTTTCCTTTACGAGCGGGTGTCGAGAAACAAAAAGAGGCCATTCTGGTCTGAACAATCCTTTTTGTTTATTTGGGTGTCGGTGTATAGTGTGGTTGGTTAGTTGTACAAGTATGTGCGCTTTTACATTGGGACTCAAAAGGGTCTCATTTTTTTCAAATTCTCTTTTGGTGTCGCTCTGTGCATTCACGCGGTCAAAAAGAGTCCAGCAACTCGAGTCTAGTTTTTCTGCATTCCTTTTCACAAAATTTTCGTAAATATTTGTGCGGTTCGATTGCGCAACACTTAGAGCGTGTTGCATATTTCATTTGTATGTTGGGATGGTGGTCCCACATTTTGTTTGCAATGAATTAGCATGAATGTGGTAGAACAATATGCATAATACCTACCCGCTTAATAGTTTCAAAGAAATACTTAAGACGGGAATTCCCTAATCCACCAGAATGTATTGAATATCCGCTACTAATATTTTCAAGGCCAAATTTATAACAGAAATTTCATAATCTTTAATTATTAAAAATTCATAATTTCATTACTCCGCATTAAACATTCATAATTTCTTTACTCCATAATCTATATCTTAATTTTCTCCTTATTTACAATTTTTCAAAATATGTCTATTGTTCTATGCATACATATTTGCATATTACATACAAAAGGAGATAACAGAACTCAAATTTGCGATCAAATTCATTTGAAACCGAGCGCTCTTGCAACCATTCAAAGAATTTGAAAGTGAAAGTGAATGCTGAAAGGGGTAGCAGCGAGCTGTTACGAAGAAGAACACAAAGCGTGCCACCCGAACACAAGTGGCACGGTCCCTTCGTCTTTCCTCGTCGTCCCCTCGTCCACAATAAACTGGTTTGAGACTCTATCTATCTATATGGTTGTGTTGGTGGGTGATATGGTGTGTTGTAGGTGGTGTATGATGTTGCATTGTGTTATGTTGTGTTGTATGATGTTGTACGGTGGGTTGTGAGCTTAGTTGTAATAATTTCGCGGGATTAGAAGTCGCATGAACATCCCGGCCCCCCTAGGCGAATTAATTGCCTAGAAGTCTCTGCAACTGTTGCAGAGTGCCTTTTGCCGCTGGTTGCGATGACCATAGTGTGGTGGAGGTCGCCGCGAGCGTGCCCCTCTGGATGGCTTCGGGCGATGTACTCTTTGGCACTGGACGGGATTCCCTTGTTGTCTGTGCCGGTGACTGGTCTGCGTTGTGGACGGATTTCCTTGTCGAGGGAATCGATGGAACAAAGTATGATGCGGTCGTTGGCAATATTGGCACTATCCGTCGGTTATACAGTCAAAGGTGGAGTGAGTATCTGTCAAACAAGTCATACAGTGGGCTCTGGCTCTTGAAGATGGTGCACCTCTTCAGGACGTGAGGTCGACGGCATAGACTGCATCGTGGAGGCAGATGCTCATCAAACTGATCTTCGTTTGCATCTCTGACTGCTGCTGCAGATGAGTGGCTGTGCGGAGCCGTGGCGCTTTGCATCCTTGGTGCTGCGATGGGTGGACCAGATGCTCTAGGCGCAGCAATTACGGACCTCAAAGTCTTGGGAGCGCTGTGGATATCTTCTACGTCCATTTCTATTGGAATAGGAATATATTAAAACATGGTTTGGCTCATAATTTTGAATTATGATATTTGTTGCTTGGTTTGAAAAATAGATTTATATATATATATATATATGAATATGTAACTATATATGTTGTGGTTAATTTTTAATCGCGTTTGTTAGTGTTAGATTTGCATGTACGGATTAAAAAACAGTAGTATTCCGAGTTAAACGAATTAATTGTCGGTTTTGATTTTATTTATGCGCTTGTCTTAGCGGGGTTTGTGTAATCGGTTCTTCGGTGTTCGGAAGAAAACACAATTTTACTAATGGTCGAGTTAGTATACCAGTTTGTGTTCGTACTTCTACTATTCTTATGTGACCATCTCGTCCCCGATGGACCTTTTCAATGCGGCCTAGTCGCCATTCGTTTGGAGGAAGGCATTCATCATGTATGATGACGCATTTGCCCGTATTTGGTTCCTTCTGGATCGTTTTCCACCGATGTCTCTTCTGGAGATCTTTAAGGTAATCTTCCTTCCATCTATGGCTGAATTCATGATGAAGTATCTTAATTTTTTCCCATCGGTATATTAAATTGAGTGAGTCTCCTTCTGCCTCAGGTATGGCGAGAAGTGGAGCTCCTCTGAGAAAATGTCCAGGTGTAAGAGCTGTGAAAGCGGAGGGATCTTGCGAGAGTGGTGAGATGGGTCTTGAATTTAGTACAGAAGCCGTACGAGCGAGTAGTGTGGTAAATTCCTCATATAATTTATGATTACCTGCCGTTTTCTTTAATTTTAAATTATTTAGTAAATTTTACAAACTCCTTCTCTGTGGCTCTTTGAGCCATTCTCCCATTGTCGCTCATAATTTTTGATGGAAATCCGCGTCGTGCGACAAAGCGTGCAAATGCTGCGAGAAAAGCCGCAGTAGACAGATCCGAACATAGCTCGAGGTGTACTGCCATTGTCGTGAAGCATACAAAGACAGCCACATACCCTTATGATTACCTGAATGAGGAAGACTTTAACATAGAGGCCTTTATCTGGAAAGGTCCAGCAAAATCTACCCCAGTAATGGTAAAGGGAAGAGAAAAATTGCAGCGTTCAGGTGGCAAAGCTGCCATGATCTGCGTGCGTATTTTGTGCTTCTACAACGTGCATTGTTTACACATAAAAATCGTTCTTTTAATTTGTGGTTTTAGGCGCAGTATATAAAATTCTAGTCGGACCATTTGTTGCATCAAGCGATGCTCACCATGTAATGTAAGTTGGTGAAGATATAATATATTAAAAATAAATAAGTAAAACGGGATTTCTCGGGAATTATAATGGGATGTCGTTCATGTGCCCGGATTAATCCTTTAGTGTCCAAAAAAGGATTTAAAAGGAGAAGTGAGCTTCCCTTATCGAGGGGTCGTCTTTCGACTAACTTTGATTTCCCCCGAATGAAATAGCGAGTTTGTGTATATGTAATAAGGCTGACCTTGGCATGTTTCAGGTCGGAATGCTTTAGTTGTAGGGAAGGATCATTTGTTATTCCTTTAACCTTTTGTTTGAGTCTTTGGATAAATTTAAACATGTAAGCGACAACTCTTAGTGCTTTTGGGAATGATGAAAATCGATGTAATATATCATCTTCATCAGGAGTGATATGAAAAATTTCAATTCTCCGAATTTCAGGAGCTATTATATTGCGAGTGGGAGACTTTGGCCAAACTTCTTGTGATTCTGTTAACCACGTAGGACCGTTCCACCAGAGTGTAGTGCTGGTGAGGTGAAGTGGTTTGCAGCCTCTTGTCCCAAGATCCGCTGGATTATCTGCACTTGCAACATGTTGCCATTGTGCTGGGCCAACTAAGTCTAATATTTGAGATATACGGTTAGATACATAAGTCTTCAGGTATATGGTGGTTGTTCTAACCATGCTGAAACTATTTCTGAATCTGATCAAAAGTACATTTGTTGTGATTGGTTAATTTCAGATGGGTTTGGACAATTGAGACTAGTTTTGCTAACAGAAGTGCACCATTCAGTTCGAGCCGTGGCAGGATTAGTGTCTTCAGGGGAGCAACTTTGGCTTTGGCTACCAAAAGACGTGACGATATTTTGTTATCATATTCAGTGCGTACGTAAACTGTTGCACAATAGGCCTTTTCAGAGGCATCACAGAAGCCATGTAATTCTACATTATAGTCAGGTGCAAAATTTACCCATCGAGGAACTCGAATTTCCGAGATGGTATGTAGATTGTTAGCAAATTGAACCCACTTTGTTAAACGTATGGGTTTTACTTGCTCATCCCATTCAGTGCCATCTTGCCACAGTTCTTGAATGAGGATTTTTGCTTGAATCATTATTGTCGAAAGCCATCCTGCGGGGTCGAAAAGTTTGGCCACCGAGGAAAGTATTTGACGTTTGGTTA
Organism: Bactrocera oleae; assembly: GCF_042242935.1. NCBI lineage: Eukaryota > Metazoa > Arthropoda > Insecta > Diptera > Tephritidae > Bactrocera > Bactrocera oleae. Next base: position 52,892,309 of record NC_091537.1, on the reverse strand, counting down.
TGGCGGATACTGCAGATATTGACTCAATTGTATATGAGAATTGATCTGTTATCGCATTCCATTGAATGCCGAGAGTTTTTGTAGTACTGGCCTTTTCAAATTTAAGGAAGTTAGTATCTAATAATACTTCCCCTATTATGTTTTTTATTATCTCAGGATGATTTGATGTAATTTTCTTTAGGGGGAACTTGACCACTTGAGATAGTGAATCGCACGCTAATGAGAGACTGTGGCTACCTGATAGAATATCGTCAACGTATGTTTGTTTATGTAGCACAGAAGTTGCTAAAGGCAAATTTGTTTGACAGGTTTTTGCCACTTCATGTAATGTTCTAATGGCTAAATAGGGTGCACAATTGATGCCAAAGGTAACTGTTTTAAGTTTGTAGTCGCTGATTCTACTATTACTTGGTTTTCGGAAGACTATCCGCTGGAAATCTTGGTCATCTCTATGTACTAAAATTTGCCTATACATTTTCTCTACATCTCCATTGAAAACATATTTAAACATGCGCCAATTTAGTATTAGCAGCATGAGATCAGGTTGTAATGTTAGCCCAGTATATAGTGATTTGCCTGAGTTCGTACACTTTGAAGCATTAAAAACAACTCGTACTTTTTTTGTGATTTTAGCTAGCCTTATTGCCCCGTGATGTGGAAGATAAAAATATAAATATCTAGCTTTAGATATCTTTTCATATGGTACAGCTTATTTTCCTTCCATATGATTGAGGTCAAGATATTCATCCATCACGTCATCATATGCTGATTTAAGCTCGCTTTTCTTTATCAAGCTTTTTTTCAAGCTTAGGAATTGTTGGACTGCTGATATTCTAGAGTGGCCTAGAGCTATATTTTTCTGGAAAGGTGGGCTTGAATGCGAGTCGCACAACATAACGACCATGTTCGTTTCTTGTTGTTGTGGACTGGTAATAGGCTTCGCATGCCAGGCCTTCTTCTGAAGGTTTTGTGATTTGGGGTAATTCTTCTACTTCCCAGAGTTTTTGTTTGTTGATATTTTGGATATTCGTTTGAAATATTTTCAACTTGAGTTGTGAAGGAATTAATTTTTTCTGTGACTTGGCCACTTAATATCCATCCAAAGATTGTGTTTTGGGCTAACAAATTATTAGAGATTTTCTCTATACCTTCAAGAATTATTTGAGGTATTAAGTCGCTGCCCAATAATATGTCGATTTGTGATGGGGTATGGTAGTTGGGATCTGCTAATTTGAGATATGAGCATTTTTCCCACTGTTTTTTATTTACTTCATAGCTTGTAAGTGAGATGCGGTAAAACAATGGCTTGTGCATCTATTCGTATATCCGCGTGTGGAGAGACCATGGTGATTTGGCAAACTTTATTTGAATTTTGTATAATTCTTCCGCCCATTCACGAAATTTGAAAACTGGAATTTTTGACTGGCAATTTTCCTCTTTATTTTCGGAATTCGGGATTTCGGGATTACCTGATTTGGTTGTCGCGACTAGGCCCGTGGTTTTATGTATATGATTTTGCTTCATATTTGTAAAATTGGTTATGTAAAGCAATGAGTGATGTCGTCGTTGACAGTACACACAACTGAATTTGCTTTCACAGTCTATTGTCCCGTGAAAATTGGACAGACAGTTGATGCAAAGTTTATGTTGTCGGACAAGATGGTTTCTATCCGAAACGGACATTTTTTTAAATTTCTCGCAAGATCTTATATTATATCCTACTTTACAGATTTCACATAATGATTGCCAATGGTTTGTTTGATTTGACACGAATGTTTGGCTTCTATTAACGTGTCTATTATATTGTGTGTTATTACTGACTTGGGGTTTAAAAAAGTTTTTATTTGCGTCATTTTGATGACATTTTGGCTTAACTACCTTTTTATCTACTCGCTCAGCTATTACTGAGTTGTTAAAAATTCTTTAATTTGATGCCATTTTGGCGATTTCTTTCTTGCCACTAGTGATTGCTCCCATCGTAGCAAAGCAGCATCAGGTAGTGTCGCTGCGCAAATATTTACTACAATAGGATAGGTTCCCACGATTCTGTGGATACATTTTGTGTTTATAACACAGATAAGCAATTAGTCACTGTCGAGTATAGTTTTTGAAATTCTTGGCTGGTTTCTTGTTGAATTTTTGGTAAATTCATTAAAATAGTTATTTGGTTATCTACCAATACTCTTTCGTTTTCGTATCTTTCGACCAGTGCATCCCAAGCCAGATTAAAATTTTCGTCATTCAAAGCGAAACGCTTGACAATACTGTCTGCTTCCCCTTTTGTTTTGTACCTGAGATGGTACAGCTTTTGTGCTCGTGAAAGTTTAGGATTGTTGATATACACGGCAGTGAACATGTCCCGAAAGAACGGCCATTGATCGCAACCTCCATGAAAAACTTCAGTATCACAAGCTGGTACTTATCTAGGTTTTCTTTTGGATTTGTAACTACTCTCGGAGGAGGAGTGGCTCTACATGGACTTAATAAATTTATTTGGTCTAATATAATTGCTTTCGTAGTTTCCTACTGATCGAGGCAGTTTTCATATTTGGCTGACGCCGAAGCTTTAATGTTTTCTGGGAGTTCAGCGTCGTCAGTATCTGATATTGTATCGTACGCTGTCAGAACGCGTGCCAATATATTATCTATGCTTTGAATTTTTAAACTTAGGACTGATTCTGTATTGTCGTTAATAGGCGAAGCCGAAAACCGTGTGCAGTATCTAATAAAACTGTCACTTTCAGTTATGAACCTTGACAGTGAATTGTCTTTGGTCTTTTTTTGTTTTGCACCCTGCTTTGAGCGTGTAGCTTCTGCAGGTGTGCCTTGTGCTTTCTAATGATAGAGGTGTTCGTGGTTTAAACTCTTTTGATTTATCAGATTGCATTTATAAATCTTTAAATAAAAAAAGAAAGCTATTAACTAGCTATTAAAATAGTTTTGTATTAAATATTTGTTATAATACGGTTGTAGTAAAAAATTTTAGTTTGCTGCCCAAAGCTGTAGTTAAATTTTTTTTTTTTTTTGTTGAAACTGATTGTAAAATTAGTCTGTTATAATTTTTTTGTTTTTATCGGACAAGTCAATTTAGATTTTATTAAAATGTATGTCCGTATTATTATTATCTTAAAAATTGCCGAAATTGCTTACTGGGTATTCGTTTCACTCGCGAATAATTTGTATATTTTGTATGTATGTATATTCGTTTTTATTATATGTATCTATATACATTTGTTTAAAAGGAACGCGAAAATAAAATTGTTCTTAACAACAAATGTATATATATCTGCATACCTATGTATGTTAATTTTAATTTTCATATGTTTGTATATGCTAATCCGTTTTGATCGTATACTTTTTAGTTATATTGGCATTTGTACATATACATATATGTACATGCATACATGTAACGCGATTTTTGTAAAGTTTTGCTGAGTGCCTATATTTTATATATATAGTTGTAAATATATTACTTTTTATACTCTCGCAACCTGTTGCTACAGAGTATAATAGTTTTGTTCACCTAGCGGTTGTTTGTATCACCTAAAACTAATCGAGTTAGATATAGGGTTATATAAATATATAAATGATCAGGATGAAGAGACGAGTTGAAATCCGGGTGACTGTCTGTCCGTCCGTCCGTCCGTCTGTCCGCTCGTGCAAGCTCTAACTTGAGTAAAAATTGAGATATCTTTATGAAACTTGGTAGACATGTTTCTTGGTACCGTGAGACGGTTGGTATTGCAGATGGGCGTAATCGGACCACTGCCACGCCCACAAAACGCCATTAATCAAAAACAAATAACTTGCCATAACTAAGCTCCGCAATAAGATACAAGACTGTTATTTGGTACTCAGGATCACATTAGGGAGGGGCATCTGCAGTTAAAACTTTTTTTTAAAAAGTGGGCGTGGTCCCGCCTCTAATAGGTTTAATGTGCATATCTCCTAAACCGCTAATGCTATAATAACAAAATTCACTAGAAGCAAATGGTTTTAGGACTTCTATTGACGGTGTGAAAATAGTTGAAAGCGGGTGGCAACTCCGCCCAGTCCCCATATAACGGTACTGTTAAAAACTACTAAAAGCGCGATAAATCAAGCACTAGACACGCCAGAGACATTAAATTTTATCTCTGATATGGTATAAGATGACTTAATAGGAACCGCGTTCAAAATTAGACAGTGGGTGTCCGAGTTGGGTCTGAACCAAATTAATTTGATTCCGAATAAATTTGGTAAATGCTTAGATTTAGTATACGTTGATAGCTCTGCAAAGTGTTCCGTTATTCAGAGTAATCCTCTTGTTCTACCAGAGGACTCATATCATCCTGCTTTGGAAATATCTGTCGAAATCTCAGGCATTGTACGGGATAATAATCATCAAACTTCGTGCTTCTGTACTCGGTTTAACTGTGCAAAAGCTAATTTTAAATAGTTAAATACAGAACAGAATTCTACAATAACATGGCCTAATTATAATGGTGACATTGAATTGAGTGTCTCTCATTTTAATAACATTAATATGAAATTATTTGAAAAGTATGTTCCAATAGTAATTGTTAATAAAAGCAAAAGTATAAGTCCGTGGTTTTCGAAAGAGTTATATAAATTGAAAAACAGAAAAACTCGAGCCTTTCAACATTTTAAAAAAACCGGTTCACTTGTCGACTATTCTAAATATTCTCTATTGCGTCGACAATATTTTGACGTAAACAAAAAATGTTATAATAATTACTTAAATAAAGTAAAAAAAATGTGGAAAACGGTTGGCCTCAAGGGCCATCCCTGCAACTTCCCTCTAATTTCATACGCTAACGTTCAAATTTCGCTTTTTTCACTGCTTTTGAGCTCTTCGAAATTTTTCGTTTTCGATATCTCGCAAGTAAATCAACCGATTTTGACCCGGTTTGCGGCAAACGATGTGTTTTTTCAAGGTTTAGAACTGATTTGTTTTTGGTGTCGATCGGTCAAGTCGTTTATTATTTTTGAGATTTCTCAAAATCTACTGGTTCGATTGGGTCCAAACTCACACGAAATTCAAGTGCAATGAAACCCTTTGGAATGCCGTTTAGTTTATTCAAATCGGTTGAGCCGTTTAAAAGTTATAAGAGGGTCACATACATCCACACACACACATACATCCACACATACATACAGACATACGGACATCATCGTAGAAATGTTCGGGGAAGCTTCCTCGACCCTCAAAACGTCGAGATCTGTTGAGAACTCGATTTTTGCAAAATGGGGTGAAACCAATATCTTCCCGATTTTTAGAAAATTTTCAATTTTCTTAGCGGGAAGTTAAAAAAATATTGTAAGTAATCCAAAATCGTTTTATGATTTCGTCAACTCCAAACGCAGGATTTCCAAATTTCCGTCCGCAATGAAATACAAATCTATCAAGTGACAATGATATTATATCCAATATGTTTGCAGAATTTTTCAAGTCAAACTACTGTAATAATTCTTCCAAAACTTTTTCTTATCAGCAAGTGCTGTGTTCGAATACTTTAATTAACGCTCCAATTATTTCTGAAGAAGACGTCCTATTAAATTTAAATAAGTTAAAACCATCTTTTAGTTATGGCCCAGACATGATACCCTCATGCTTCCTAAAAAATAGTGCGAAATATATTTACCTGCCTTTGACAAGGATATTTAATTCCTCTCTTAAACACGGTATATTTCCTGCAATATGGAAACAGTCATTTATAATCCCTTTGCATAAAAGTGGATTTAGATCCAACATTGAAAACTATAGAGGTATCGCAAAACTATCAGTTATACCTAAACTTTTTGAAGCTATCATCACTGACCATATAACCTTTTCGATTTCTCCGTTAATTTCCTCATCTCAGCATGGATTTCGTAAAGGGAATTCGACTATAACAAACTTACTTGAATTTGTAAACCATGTCTCATTGGGTTTTAGGGAACATAAGTTTACGGATGTTATATACAAGACTTTAGCAAAGCTTTCGATAAAGTAAATATCTCGATTCTCATACATAAACTTGATCTGCTGGGCTTTCAGCCAAGATTCCTTCAATTGGTATCTTCCTATCTTTATAATAGAACACAACGAGTGATATTTGAGGATACACCTTCATATACAATTAATGTTTCTTCAGGTGTTCCGCAAGGTAGTAATCTTGGCCCGATTCTGTTCTTGTTGTTTGTTGTATACAACTTTGGTTAGACCTATATTGGAATATGGCTCTGTGGTATGGAACCCTAGCTACCAAATCCATTCTGACAAGTTAGAGTCGGTTCAAAAACAATTTTTACTTTTCGCCTTAGCGCATTTCCGATGGGATGCTAGGGTAAGTCTACCTCCATACACTAGTCGTTTAAAACTTATTAATCTACCTACACTTTCTAGTCGTAGGGAAATGCTTGGCATATTATTCTTAGTGAAACTTTTGAATGGAACTGTTTGCAGTTCTTTTCTCCTGTCTGAAATTAAATTTAATATCCCGGTTCGCCTTTCGAGGCAGTTTAGACCTTTACTTCTAAAATCCTGTTGATCAAATTTTGAACTAAACGAACCATTCCGCTGTATATGTGATGATTTTAATTCTCATTCCAGCACATTTGACTTATCTGGCTCACTTTTCAAAATTAAAAAGACTTTATTGTTTTCTCTTAATAAATGAAAATGTAACAATTTATTATATTGTAACTTTAGATCTTAGCTGTTGAAATTTTTGTTTCTGTAGCAGAGCAGTTTTAGATCTCAACACTTAAAAAACTCTCTTGCCTTTTCTGACTCGGCTAATTCCGCACGTATGCGGATTGCGCCCCTCGCGTCGGTTGGGCGGGAGGAGGGTAATCGTTGGGTTAAAACCAAAAAAAAAAAAAAACAAAAAAAAAAAAAAAAAATTGTATATGTAATTTTAGGGCAGTATTAACCCGATTTTATTAATTTTTTTCAATACCACATACTACTAACAAGCCACAGACTAATAAAATGCTCCCACTGTTTCATTAAGGTACCTCACATACCATCACCAATCAAATGGAGTAAAGTCAGACGAATGTTCGAAAATCCTGATATTAGTTACATGGGGGCTAAGGAAAATTTTCACCCGATTTGATCTTGTTATGAGTAAAACACGCTCTCTCATTTTTCATTATTTATATTAGATATATCAGGGCTACAAGAAATATTGATCCGATTCAACCCATTTTTGAAACAAAGACATACTATTATCGATAATTTCATTTATTTATTCTACTATATGAATTTCAATTATATATCTTACACAATGGCCGATATTTACGGTAAAATGTCAACTATAGGTACTGGGGTCCACATATTCAGTACCTAGGGGCTTGAACAGTTTTGGTTTGATTTAGATAATTTTTGATCACAAGGTGGCATACTTTAAACGTATTATTCACGCAAAGTTTTACGCCGATATAATCATTGTTGCTTGATTTGCATAGTGGAAAGTGAAAGAATCAAGTGGAATTTAAAATGGTGTTATATGGAAAATAGGCGTAGTTGTAATTCGATTTTACCCATTTTCGCCATAACCATAGAAATCTCGCAACCTGTTGCTACAGAGTATAATAGTTTTGTTCACCTAACGGTTGTTTGTATCACCTTAAACTAATCGAGTTAGATATAGGGTTATGTATATATAAATGATCAGGATGAAGAGACGAGTTGAAATCCGGGTGACTGTCTGTCCGTCCGTCTGTCCTTCCGTACAAGCTCTAACTTGAGTAAAAATTTAGAAACTTGGTAGACATGTTTCATGATACCGTGAGACGGTTGGTATTGCAGATGGGCGTAATCGGACCACTGCCACGCCCACAAAACGCTATTATTCAAAAACAAATAAATTGCCATAACTAAGCTCCGCAATAAGATACAAGACTGTTATTTGGTACACAGGATCACAATAGGGAGGGGCATCTGCAGTTAAATTTTTTTTTTTAAAGTGGGCGTGGTCCCGCCGCTAATAGGTTTAATGTGCATATCTCCTAAACCGCTAATGCTATAATAACAAAATTCACTGGAAGCAAATGTTCTTAGCACTTCTATTGACGGTGTGAAAATAATTGAAATCGGGTGGCAACTCCGCCCAGTCCCCATATAACGGTACTGTTAAAAACTACTAAAAGCGCGATAAATCAAGCACGAAACACGCCAAAGACATTAAAATTTATCTCTAGGATGGTTTGAGATGACTATATAGGAACCGCGTTCAAAATTGGACAGTGGGCGTGGCATAGCCCACTTTTAGGTGAAAACCCATATCTTGAGATCTGCCTAACCAATTTCAACGAAATTCGGTACATAACGTTATTTTCATATTTCTATATTATAGTGCAAAAATGGGCGAGATCGGACTACAACCACGCCTATTTCCCATATAACACCATTTTCCATTTCATCTGATTCTTTCACTTTCTACTATGCAAATCAAGCAACAATGAGTATATCGGGGTAAAACTTTGCGTGAATAATACGTTTAAAGTATGCCACCTTGTGACTAAAAATTGTCTAAATCGAACCCAAACTGTTCAAGCCCCTAAGTACTAAATATGTGGACCCCAGTGCCTATAGTTGACCTTCTACTGAAAATATCAGTCAATCCACAAAGAAATCTCAAACGAGTATACTATTTGACTTTGCGAGAGTATAAAATGTTCAGTTACATCCGAACTTAGCCCTTCCTTACTTGTTTTTATTAAATTTGTGTATAGAATAATATTATAGATTATTTTGTTCTTACGCTGCTAATTTTCAGAGAGAGAGAGACCTATTTGAAATAGGTATATGGTAAATCTTCGTAGTTCTAGTGTTAAGGGCGATCTGAGTTCGGGAAAATAATGGGTAAGGGAAGGGTCGTGGTTGAATTTTTAAGGGTTAAAGATATCTCCTACTACGAGTCCTATCGAAAAAAGTTGTAGGGAAATATATGGAAATGGAAATATAACTTATTAATATAGACTTGGTTATGTGAACCTCAACATTTATGTAAAAAATTCAAATAACCAATTTTTTGTGATTCCTGTTTTTATCTTATCAAACGGGAAGGTAAGTTTTTTATCAAATTTCGTAAAAGTACTTTTTTTTAATAAGATAAAAATAAATAAGTAAGGAAGGGAAAGTTCGGGTGTAATCGAACATTTTATACACTTGCCCGGATAAAAACCGGCTAAATACCTTTAGGTGTGTTGGCGATATTAAAAAATGTAGCGAAAGGGTTCAATAGAATAAGAAAAAGAGGGGTTGATTGCAATAATTTGTGATATTGCTCAGGTATACTTGAGGACTTATTTTCAAGCAATTTTATAAATATGTAAGTATATACGTGTGGTATGTATAGAGTCAGCCGGACGTTTCAAAATCGTGAATCTCAGTTACATGGAGGCTAAGCTAATTTTTCGCCCGATTATATTAATTTTTGGCACAAAGATATACTGTTATTAAAAAAACACAGTCTCTTAATTTGATTAAAATAACTTCCACACATATATTGGGTGTGGTATAAAGTCAACTGGAAGTTCGAAAATCTTAATATTAGGTATATAGAGGCTAAGGAAAATATTGATCCGATTCCACTCATATTTGACACAAGGGTATATAATTATCAAAGAAACATTTTCTTCGAATTTTAAAAATATATCTGACAGATTGTCCGATATTTTCAGCAAAAAGTCAGCTATACGCACTGGAGTACACATATTCGACGTCTGGGTTTTTGAAAATTTATAGTCCGATTTCGACAATTTTTGGGCGTAAGATGAAATTCCTTGAGGGCACTAGTTGTGCAAAGTTTTATCCTGATACAATGATTGGTTCTTGATTTGTATACGGGAAGGTGAAAGAATTAGATGGAATTTAAAATTGTGTTATATAATATATGGGAAATAGGCGTAGGAATGTCAGGTTAACATTATATACCGAATTTGGTTGAAATCGGTTGAATAGGTCCTGAGATATGGCTTTTCACCTAAATGCGGGCGGAACCATCCCCATCGTTCAAATTTGATACCGGCTCCTATAAAGCGTTCTCGTACCATCTCGGGTGTATAATTTTATATCTCTGAAGCATTTAGTTATTGATTTATCGCGGTTTTAATAGTTTGGAACAAAATCGTTATGTGAGGAGATGGCGGGATTATAATCCGATTTCATCTTTTTCGCACTGTCGGTAGGGGCTCTTAAACAATTTGTCTTGAGCAAATTTGGTTATTGTAGCTATAGTGATTTAAGAAATATACATGTACATTAAACCTATTGGAAAGCGGGACACGCCCATTTTTTAAAAAATTTTAGCCAACAGGTACCCCTTGCTACTGCAATTCCCTATACCAAGTTACAGTTTTATATCTTAAATTAGTACATTTAAGCATTTTTTCAATACCTTTGTATAACTTTTTGAGTATTTCGATTCGGACATTCCATTCGAAAGATATCACGAATTCCAAAATGTAAGAATTAGAAAGGAGGCGACTGGTCACCGCGCTTGGCTAGGCTGCAACATAATATGCGATGTAGGCGTCAATGTCAAGTAATAAAGTGCGGCGCGTATCGCGTAACTTATACTATAAATAAAATTAATGTTTTCTTTTATCTATTCAAATTGAAATACAAAGTTTAGTCGTGTTGTCAATTCAAAAGCAATATGTATAAGCAAAGAAAAGCTATTTAGTGTTTTATTCATTAAACGAAATAACTTAAAGACTGTAATCAATTAGATAATATAATATAATTTACATGTGCTTACTAAAAACACTTTAAAAAAATTTAAGAAAATCGGGAAAAAACGAACAAGTCCGACAAAAAATGTAAGAAAGTGTAGTGATAAGTTCCGCGTGGCCGCAGGTGTATGTATGTATATGACTCTGTATCAAGTAACAGCTGGTAAAAAGACCAACTCCGAAAAAATGATTACCTCATTGAAACTTACGTACAATATAAAAAACAGCCATTATCTTTATACTCTCGCAACATGTTGCTACAGAGTATAATAGCTTTGTTCGAGTTAACTCGATTAGTTTTAGGTTATACCGTTTGGTGAACAAAGCTATTATACTCTGTAGCAACATGTTGCGAGAGTATAAAGATAATGGCTGTTTTTTATACGTAAGTTTCAATGAGATAATCATTTATTCGGAGTTGGTCTTTTTACCAGCTGTTACTTGATTTATACTCAGTTTGGTTTGCCATTTTAGAATGAACCTGAATTCCGTCGATAACCTGCTTTACCATAATTAAACTGTTTTATCAACATCGATACGGAAAGAAATTTCGATCGAAAATTTTTGTAAGCATTCATTCATTCGTTTTTGAAAAGTTATTTTATTTGCTTTGTGTTTTTTGTATCATGTACAGAATACATCAGTATACGCATTAGTTTCAATTGCTTGTAATTTAATATATAACAATTATCAATATTAATAATAATTTTGTATTTGGGGTTGGGAATAAATTTCATCAATTACTACAAGGTGCGTTCCAAGTAAACAGTAAAAAGAGTAACAAAGTAAACTCTAGTGGCGCCATCTATATGTCGACTAGTGCGTTAGAATCTGCTATCCTTTGTCAACTTCCAGTAAAAATTTCATGCCATTTCATCTATTGGAAGTGAAGTTATAGCGTTTTAAGTGTCAGTATGTTTTGTCATCGGTGCAAAATGAGCTTCGAACAAAGAGCCAACATTAAATTTTGTTTTAAAATTGGTAAAACTTTTACCGAAACGTTTCAATTGATGAAACAAGTTTCTGGCGATGATTGCCTATCCCGTAGCAGAGTGCACGAGTGGTTTCAACGTTTTCAAAGTGGCCGTGAGGACATAAATGAGAAATGAGCCGAAACCGAAAAAATCGCGCCTGGAGAAGTTAAAAGTAAAGACAATGCTGGTTTGTTTTTATGATTCCAAGGGTATTGTTCACAAAGAATTTGTTCCACCCGGCCAAAACGGTATTCTACCTTGGATTTTTGAAGCGTTTGGTGCGCCGTATTCGACGTGTTCGGCCCGAATATCGCGAAGATGGAAGTTGGCGTTTGTGGCACGATAATGCGCCGTCTTATCAATCGACGCTTATGGACGATTGTTTGACCAAAAATCACATTTTAACAATCAACCACTCCCCGTATTCACCTGATATGGCACCGTGCGACTTCTACCTTTTCGAAAAAATGCATTTGCCGATGAAAGGAAAGCGTTATGCAGACGTGGAGGACCTTCAAAAGGCTTGCACCGGCATACTGGCGGCCATACCGGGCAACGAGCAAAAACACTCGTTCGACATGCTTTTGGACCATGTAAAAAGCTGTATTAAAGCAGAAGGAGACTATTTTGAATAAAATTAATTGATTTTGCCGATAAAAAATTTATTTAAATTTTTAAATCTCTGTTTACTTTGGAAGGCACCTTGTATTTTATAAGTAACGGGTACTTTTAGCAGGGTTATATTTGTTGCAGTTACTGGAGAACATCCAAAATGTTGAATTCATTTTAGTCCTACCACTGATGTATGTATACCGCTGACCTCTTCGAGTGGACTTAAAGGGGGGGAAGGGTTTTTTACTTTCGAAAAATCGATTTTTTTTCTCTTATCTTATTGTTTAACATTTCAAGAATATGTCCTTAAAAATTTAGGTCGATAGAAGCAATACTCTTAAAGTTATTGTCTTAATAATCTCCTGGCCTTTAACGCTCCAACCAATAGTTCATAAACTTTAGACGCGTTTTTCTCAAAACTACTTTTTCAAAGTCCGTGTTCACTGTCATTTCAAAACTACTTGACCGATTCATTTTAAACTTTATACACATTTTCGGCATATAAAATACCGCCCCCTATTTATATATATAAAATTTTTTTTTACATTAAGAGTGTTTTCCACCCCCAAAATGGCGAAATTTTTAGTGGAAAATAACAGTTTACACTTAAAATAGCCGCCAAAAAGTTTTAAATGAAAAAAAAATTGCCAGAGAACGTTGAGGTGGAAGATTTGATCATAATTTAACTAAATTTTCTTGATTTTTTTTTCGGATAATATTCAGCCGAGTTATGGTGAACAACGCAAATTGTTTTTTTTTTTTTGTCAAGACGTTCTGGGGGAAGCTCTGTTACCGGCTTAAGCTTCAATATTCCTGCATAAAAAAATTACCCTATATTTTCTAAAGTATGCTCAATAATGTACAAAAGGTCCGAATAAAATTACTCAATCCATATTTAAGAAAAAAATTCGCAAACAAAGTCTTTTTTTTACCTTGACACCCTATCCCCCGCTTAAAGTTACTGGGCTAAAGGACTCACCCCCGGTTTCAGAAATTTTTTATACACGACCCCAGTTGCTTAAAAAATTGGGAATTGCTTCAAAAATTGGGCCTCTCGGCTCGAATTTTTCGAGCCAACCCCGGTGGTAACTTGCCCGAAATCATTAGAACATAATGACAAATCCTTATCTTAATAATAAAGCTAAATTCTTGGCCATAATATTGAATTGCATGCTTTTGATTTATTCTTGAGGACCTAAATTATTCAGGGATATCAGGATATTTCAGATTTCCACTGAATCGATTTCCAACTTTTTTTACGATTAAAGTTTATATAGGTACAGCTGTGCCTAGGTCTGCTCACAAGGGTTAATAAGAGCTGTTGTAGATTCCAATAGTTGACGGAATTAGAATTGAAAACGTTTAATAATTTTAGTAGAAGTCATGAATTATGGTATTATTGGTTTGAAGATCGAATCATAAGTTTTATTGGTTCTTGGTATGTTGGAAAAATTATTGCAAAGTAGTAGTTGTTTAAAATTAGGAATGCTTTAACAATTAGTTTTACTTTTTGCTGGTGACAGAATATCCTACTTAAACTGAAAATAAAAATATTGGTTTTTAAATAATAATAAAAAATTTTAATATTATTTTCCAGAAGCATCAGGTCCACTTTTAGAAGAAAAAGATGTTGATAGTGAAGATGACAATGACTATGAGGTAAGATTTGAGACGAAAGTGCTGGAATCTTGCATAATTTCAAATAAATTAATGTATGATTCTGTTTCTGTTTAAATAAATGTATGAAATGCTTAAAGGTTGTAAGAAAAAAAACGCAGATGACTAACGCTTGCTCATATAAGATATATACATAGATTCTTCCATTTTGTTAGCGAAAACAAGTACCGTAGAGCTAAGTGCTACCAAATATTTAATAATCTTTCAATTTTGACGAATCAATGACAGGGAAATTTTTTCAGGCTTGCACAACTCCCCCTCCAATATAACTCGGCGGAAGTCAATATTGTCTAAGAGAAATACTAATATGCTGATTTTGTAACTCATTATCTATATAATTGTATTGGACAAATGTTGTTACAACAAGGTTTTGTTGTAACAGCTGTCTTCAATTCGCCAAGCGTTGGATAGTAACCAATCGTACAAACTATACCAGGGGCAGTACTTGCGGTGAAACCCTGGGCTAACATGTTTTCTGACGCATGCGCAACTATGTTGTGATTCTTTGATGGAAACATTTTTCTTTCCGAGTCAAAAACCATTATGGTAACGCCTTTGTTTTGTTTTCTATTAAAAATTATATATAAGTATTTAAAATCAAAAATTAATTCTTGTATTTAAATTTTTAAGTAGGTAATCTTGCCATTTGATTTCACAATAGTAAATATGGTTAATGAGGTATACGCATACTCTCTTATATGAATTAAACTCGATAACTTTGTTGTTGTTTTTACATGTAAATTTATTGGTAAGAGAGCAGCGCGCAAAGTTAGCGAGCATAGAAATAGCAAATCAAAGATAGCTATTGTCTAAATTCTTGCAAAAATTCACATCAGTGATTCTAAAGGAAAATATACCGACTGTTATCAGAAATGGTATAGCAAGTGCCAAAAATGTTTACAAACTTTAGTTTGTCGATCTTTCAAACTAAAGCTGAGGTACAAATCCTATAATAAAAAATAGAAACTAAAGTGATTTTTTTCAGGACCATAAAAACTCTTTGGTTAAATTAAAAATTAACTGACAAACGAAAACTGGCTTGTCAAGAGTGTTGCATAAAGTCGAGGAGCTTGTAACAAAGAGCAACCTCGTCCCAATTTCACCTTGAACGCGTCGGAGCTTGGTTCGCCTCTTCCAATCTCGCACTGAGCTATGGGCATCCCGCGAGCGCCAGTTCTTGTGAGCCATGAGCGGCTGCAAGATTTTAGACACCCTTAAAAGAACTCCCTACACTGTCGCCCACTAAATTATTAACTGAAATTCAGTACAATTTAGACAAATAATTTATCGCCGAAACCATAAAGTGCAGCAGCCATTAATTAGAAAGAAAAACCAGCTAAGGCTCCTTAAGAGAGCTGGAAACTTAACATTTTTGGAAGACGGTAAATTCAGACTGCAAATTCAGCATTTTGGCTCAGGTCGAGAGATGTAGGTAGTTAGAGTGGCTGTCTTACGACAAACCTAGGCCTTTGGGAAGCGACACAAAAGATGTTTAATGGTCTTCTACCTCCTGACAGCTTCTACAATAGTCGTTATATGGCGTTACAAATCCACTGGCATGTCTTCCTGTTAGACAGTGGCCTGTTAGTATGTACTCCTATTACAGTTATTATGTCATTCAGTTTGTATTTCAACAGTCGGCATATGCGGCCCATATTCCTTGCCACGTTTGCCAGCTTGTTGAGCAAGTCAAGCATTGATTCCACCGATACTCAGCTATGTTTATAATATCTTTGTCGATTAAATATCTATCAGTTCTCGGGAATATTACTATGTCCTGGAACTAGGATGTTAGATCCGCTAAGAGATTCTTTCTTTCGAAATCTTAGATGAAATCCTAGGATACTTTAGTGATCTTAAAGCCGCCTGACTTTATTACTGCGTCCTTGTCCATTTCGCCCCTTTCGCTCTCTTCTAGGAAGGCAATATTGGCGACCGGATTTAGATTCAGCTCTGTAGGATTTCGAAAATCCGTGGCTTATGGATAAACGGGAACTTTCTAAGTATCATAGTACTCCCCTTGTTACTGGCGACTTGTAGGGAAGTTGTCCTCAGTCTAAGAGCCTACTTTGCTGCCATTTGCTTGCAAAACAAGTCTGTTGGCATGTGTAAAATTACAACTAATGCAAATACTGGCTGCTTTCTCTATGCTTTCCATTCGTCTTACCGCGTATTTCTTTTCCGCTATTGGCCACCATACCAATATACCGTAAGTCATAATCGGTCTTACAAATGCTGTGTAGAGCCAGTGAGCTACCCGAGGCATTAATCCCTATCTGGGCCCCACTATTTTTTCACACGTGTTAAGTGGTGTAGCTGCTTTCTTTACCATATCTTTCAAGTTTGGTTTCCAAGACAGTTTCCTGTCCAAAATTAGTCTCATCGTTGGCATGATACGAGCCATCGATTAATATCATTTAATATTGCTGGCATAAGGCTAGTAAGCGTATTCGGGAATTTGCCTCTAACCGAAACTGCTTCTTTTCCAGATGCAACAACATTATGTTTATTGTTAAGATTCAGAGAAGTGGAGATAACACGCCTCCTTGAGGAAACCTACGAGGGTATATTCTTTTATATCCAGAGACTTTTTAATCTCTGGTACCACTGAACTTAATGCCGTTTCAGTGGATTTTTCCTTAGTATACGCATGAGTTTAGTTTGCTCCTTATATGTATTTCTATTTACCTATTTCCAACGTTTTTATTAAAAATGAGGTAAGACTAATTGATCTGAAATCCTTTGGATTAGGGATGTGGGAGGTTTTCCCGCCTTTGTTATATATATCACAATGACTTCCCTCCATAACGAGATAATATATATTAATTGCAGTGCAGTGGGCATGATTAACCAGTTTATTATGTAGCTTTGGGACTGTAGCCGGGAATGAACCGTCTGGTCCCGGCGATTTGTAGGGCTTGAATATATCTATCGCTCAATAAACATTGCTATCTGACACTATGTCTATAGGATGGGACTCTGCTTCAATGCCCAGTGTATATTCCATTGTGTGGTTTTCGGGAAATAAGTATTCATTAGCAAGCCTAATGACTCTTCATTGGAACCGTCCAGCTGTAGTCTGGCTTCTGGAGGTATCCAATGTTATGTACCGATTTTGCCATTATGTTTTTAAGTCGAGACACTTCTGCCGGATTCTCAAAATTTCCACGAATTTCTTTTTGCCTTCTTTTATATATGACCTTAAAAGCTTATAATGGCTATAGTTTGGCTAAATTAAATTGATTCCTGCAATCTTTTTGTAAGTTCTTAAGTACGGGAGACCACCGGGCCTACCACCTCTAGTGCTTGTCGACAAGAATATGTGAATTCTTTAACGATGATGTCTAGGTCCTCTTTGTTCCCTTGTTGAAATGGCGGAATCAAAAGAATGTGCTTTTTTAGCTTCTACAGTTGTATCTGCCAGTTATTTTTCCCATGATTCCTAAATTTCTCTACCCTGTCCACATTCTCTTCAATTATGAATTCAATGTAGCTGCGATCTGAAAATGAGTGTTCCGCAAGAACTCTCCAATGGGTCAATTCACCAGCTCTTCCGAGACAAGTGTTATGGTGTGCGCTGGAGTCGCATGTAGCAAGACACCAGCCAATATTTATTTGTGTTCGACTCCCAGCTTACTACTGTGGTGTTATTGTTATTATAACAGTGTAATAAGAATACATTAAGCTTTTTACTAGCTTATATACATGTCTTAGCATTACCTACGCAGCTTGCCATGTACATATAAATTATATCCCAGTGTCTCAGGTCTGCAAATACGCGATCCATTAATCTATGGCTCCTGAATGAGGATGAATTCAGGCTGTTCTCCTGCCATGCGGTCAATTAGGGCTAGAGAAGCTTGTTTGCTACGGTGGGGATTAATATGGAGTGCTTCGTTCGTCTCCACAACATTATGCTGCGGGGTCTTCGAAGGATTTGACAAATCTTTATCCCCCAGTTGGAGGATTCGGGTTGCAGGCTCTGATAGGCTGCATACGAGTGTAGGGGATAATATGTTCGCTTGCGCATATTCCCCGCTACGCAAGTACGGCTACCTTATTATAGAGGGTGCCAGGTATCTGTAAACTCCGTTCGAGACTGGGCTATTTAGGGCTCCCAGTCAGTTGATCCTCGGCATGGGTCGCATGACACCTTGATCCAGCCCTTTATGTACCCCCAACCATAATAAGACTTCTATCTGAATGCTGTGCTATTGAGGAGGAACGAGCACCTAGGTAGGAAGTCTGATCTTAGCTAGATACTTCACTACTACACAGGGGAGAACTGCTGCGAGTCCGTTCCTGTCTACGTCGTGAAACTGTGGTATCTGTCGGCACCCTCGGGGAGGGTTCAGCAGGGGATTATCAAAACAAATTTCCATTATTACCTGAATAACCACCCAAAATCAAGAACCTGCAATGATGCAGATCTAATCACCTAAATTGAAGGCTAAAGGCTACCACACTAAATGTAAAATCCCTTTTAATTTATTCGTTCAATTTATTTTAGTAGAAAAGGGTTCCTTGACATAAAATTTATAACTTTTAAATTGTTTCATAAAACAAAATACAAGTAAGGAAGAGCTAACTTCGGGTATAACACAACATTTTATATCCTCACAATTAATATGGCTCAAAGGCGGTTTTGACAAATCAGGTATTGACAAAACTTTGTATTAAACAAGTAAGGAAGGGCTAAGTTCGAGTGTAACCTAACATTTTATACAAAGCCAGGAACATACCTTCAGGTGGCGATATTTTTAATTAATAAAAAATGTAGCGAAAGAATTTAACATTAATTGTTCGACGAAATCGCGAATGTATTCCAATCAAATATAATATTTTTTTTGATAATATTAACGCTCATTTAGTAGTTATTACCAAAACCGTTATATGGGGGTAGGCGGGGTTATTATTTTTTTTTCCATTTTCACACTTTCGGCAGGGGTGCTAAAATATTTCTCTTGATCGATTTCGGTTATTATATTGTAGATTCCGCTCAACTGCAATACCAACCTTTCTTGGTTGTGTAGGATTATACGTACGAAGTTTCATAACAGTATCATAATTTTTACGCTAGTTATCGCTTGCATAGATTGACAAACACTCGGATTTAAACGCGTCATCCTCATCATTTATATGTACATAACACTTTATCTATCTTGATTAGTTTCAGGTTAGGTGAAAAAAACTGTTATACTCTGTAGAATTATATTGCAAGAGTATAAAAATGTTGCGTAAGAATTCAACATTCATTATTCTGTGAATGGGTCTCAATTATATTTAGTATCTTATTCATTTATATTATATTGTAAGTAACATACTTAAATAGTTTCATTTTTATTACACTACATTTTGCTTTGTGCCCGACATACTTATGTTAAAAGCAACCTAGTTAACACAATTCATATAAGATGTATGTGATATAAATTCAACGAGCGAGGCTATCTAGTATTATTATTATAAGAAAAATATCCACCATTTTAATTTATACTCGGCGCTAAATCACAGTGATTTTTAAGAAAGCTTAAGTGTACAATTTCATTGAAATATTGCAATTCCGACATAATCGGTTTAAAGTAAGGTGAAAAGATTTCCGACCACTGTATCGGAGATATTAGGGGTAAGGAAATGTCTGAACTGATTGCGTTAATTTGGCATAACTCAATCTTTCTCGAGATAACTCACACCGACCGACATATTCGGCATAACGTCTGCTATACGAATAAAATATTATACGTTCACTTAATTTCGCTAAGATATCTTATATATCGACTGATATACTTATATACGGTATAAAGCCAGCCGCAAGTCTTGAATTGTTATTATATGTTTGGTATATAAAAGCTAGGTTTAGTTTAAATCGATTTTTATAAATTTTTGGCATCGCGACATACTATGATTTTGAAAAGATTGACATATGTATGTATATCTACATTGGGCAGAAAAGTCTGAGTACAAGGTACCAACAAAAATAAATTGTTAGAAAAATAACTGCATATACTTTTTTTAAGAACCAATTTATTTGATTTTCATTAAAGGACATTAAATATGTAGTTTTATGAAAATAAAAGTGACAGTAACATATAAAAACAAGGTACATGCGTGGAATAAAGTTATTCTTCTTAAGAAATTCGAAAATTTAATAGGAAGTCGGATATCTCCAACGTTTAAAAACTTCCACTAAGAGTTTTGGCATGGAATATACAAACTTAGAGATTTTTGTCGAAGGGATGTGAGCCCATTTCTCGGGCAGCACATTCTTAAGCATATCCTTTGAGGTAATTGTGCGTTAGCGGATTTTATGTATCAGTGAATCTCATAGGCGCTATTTAGGATTAAAATCTGGTGATTCTGGTGGTGTTTGAAGTTGCGTGGGAACTTTGTAGAGTAACTAAAGCTTAACTATGTATGTCTGCTGTATGCTGCAGATTGTTATCCTGTAAAAAATAGGAGTCTCTTCCAAGACCAATTTATTTTTAAGATAAAGGTTGTCAAATATCTCCCTTCCGCTTTTTTGTCTTTTGAATTTCGCGGCTATGTACAAAGCGCTACAGAGCTCGTATCTGGCAACACTATACATAATTTGAAAGGTCTTGACATAACCTACAAAACAACGCTATGCATGATTAGTTTGGATATTGCGTTCAACAGCTATAGACGTGTAAACATGGAGTTCACTAACGCCGAAATTCGCGCTATTTTAAAGTTTTCCTTCGTTAAAGGCAAATCCGCTAGAGAAACGTTCCGTGAGATTAATGGTGTTTTGGGGGATGGTACTCTATCACTTCGAACCGCGGAGGAATGGTTTCGACGATTCAGAGCCGGTGAAAACGACACCATGGATAAGCCAGCCGGCGGAAGACCTGTGACGACAAATACCGATCAAATCATGGAATACATCGAGTTAGACCGGCATATGGCATCTCGTGACATCGCCCAGGAGATGGGAGTTAGTCACCAAACCATTTTGAACCATCTGCAGAAGGCTGGATACAAAAAAAAGTTTGATGTTTGGGTGCCGCATAATTTGACGCAAAAAAAACCTTCTGGACCGAATCAACGCCTGCGATATGCTGCTGAAACGGAACGAACTCATCCCATTCTTGAAGCGGATGGTGACTGGCAACGAAAAATGGATCACATACGACAATATCAAGCGAAAACGGTCGTGGTCGAAGGCCGGTGAATCGTCCCAAACAGTAAATTAAAGTAAACAATTAAGGTAAGTATATTTAACTATGATGGACTACATAAATTCCAGTTGGCCCACACAGTTACTAGCTATGCACCCCCATATCCTTGCTTCTTCACCCCCATTCTTCACAGTATGCATCAAGATTTCCTTATCGAGTGTCGCGCCCGTTTTTCGCCATAAAATCTTACGTCCCTTGATCCCAAAGACGCAAAACATGCTGTCATCGGAAAAAATAACTTTTTGTCAAAACTCTCGGGGCTTATTTAAGTACTCTTTTCCGACAACATTATGCACGTACCTATTGGCTAGCGATCTCAATGAGTTTTTGTGTACGACTTGACTTAATTTTTAATTTTTTTTTATAATCTTTGGATGAAAGAATGTGTTCCTCCAACAATTCGACCGATTTCAGGGTATGTTTTCCTTCTTCGAAAAGTTTAACCATTATTTCCCTTTCAGAGGGGCTTATTTCTTTTCTTTTAGGGGAAATCCGATACTCTGAATTTAATAAGAAACTGAATAGAACAAAAATCTTTTAAAAATGCTACTTTTACGAAAACAAGTAAAACTATGACTTTCCGACACTTTTACATTTGGTAATTGTTGTCTTTCCATTTATTTAAGAATCAATTAATTAATATTACTTTAAGAATTATGAGTATAGATATAAAAGGTACTGAATAGAGTTATAATTACTATTTAGTAATAGAACACGCACGTCACGTACTTGACTGCAGCGCAATCCAGAAGGAAGAAGTTGCGTTTTACAAATGCTCAGTTCTAACACTCAGTGCTGCCAATTATGAACACTGAAATTTAGTGTTGTACAGTTTTACGTTCACATCAATTATTGCGTAAGGAATTCACATTTTACGACGTGTACGCAGACTTTTTCTGCGCTGCCAAATTACTATTTTTTGTAAATTTGCCTATAAAATTAGGGTGTTAGATTGTCATTGCTTTAAATGCTATTGGATTATGCCATAGACTAGTAATAAAGCACTTAATATGATTAGTACATAAAAGTTATTTTTTGACAAAAGAAAATAAGATATTAGCGTGTACGCATACTTTTTTTTGGCGAGTGTATGTATATGGTTTAAAGTCAATTGGATGTTTGAAGATCCTTATATTAAGTATATGGGGGCTAGGGTAAGTCTTCAGGGTATTTGATCCATTTTGAATACAAGGATACGTAGTTATTATAAGGAGAAACTTTCTGAATTTTTGTTCTGATGTGTACCGTATATCGTTGACCGGACCAAATGGTTGTCACAAGGGCAATGTCTAGGCTTTAAAGCATGTGAGGCAATTGCTCACTTCAATTTGAGTTCTATCCGGTTTTAGATGCTCATAATACATTTATGACATGCAATATTGGCTTTCAGCATCCCTTGACTTCAGATGGCAACTAATTTCCTGGCCTTTGAATGTATTTAAACGTTTTGAAATGGCTGCTTGAGTGACTATCAAATATTCTGCAAGCTGTTCATATATATGGCAACAATCTTCATCGAGTAATGCTTAGAGTTCCTCTTCTTCAAACTAACTTGGCCGCCCAGGACGTTCATCTAAGTCAAAGTCACTTTTGGCACGTTCGCTTAGCTAGAGCACGTTCACCACAAATTTCCACCAAAATACGATGACTTTCGGCTGAGGTTTTCTTCATATTAATGAAGGCATGGGCCAGGGCCGCGCCGACCCCCGGCAGCGCCTGTGTGCGGAACCTGTGAAGCGCGTCTTTTTAACGAATCATCATAAAAAACGAATTCAAATTTTTAATTGTTATTTTGACTGAAATACCTAAATGTTCGCCAGTTTTACAGTACGCAGGTAATTTTTTATAAGATTTAATTTAGAAAAGGACCTTGCCGCGCTTGCTAATTATACTGGCATAGTTTGCATAATTCGTAATGCTATGTTAATGTTAGGGCATATAGCTGTCAAATTGTTTAAATATATAAATTCAAGAATTTGCACCACATCATTACACAATTTTTTGAAAATTTTCTGACATGACATAATTTCTTCACACATATCATCGGCGTTAATATCCAATGAATAATTTGCTGAAAATTTCACCTGTAAACGATGACAGCTACTTCTTAATCGTCTTTGATCTTGGTCATCACTTAAATTAAATAAAAAATAAAATACGTCGTTGTGATTATTCAATAAATCAAATCTTTCATCTACGAAGGATAACGCTTGGTCTAATATATAAAAAAATACATTAATTTTAAAAGAGGTTTTCGGATCATTTATAGTGTGGTCTTCGTGTTCATAATCAAAACTCTGGAGTTTTACGACGTCTTAGGGGTGTGGATCTGAAAGTTTCAAATTCAGTCTCGACGTCTAATTTTTCGTAAATTTTTTTGGCATCACTTACAATTTCTTCAAAATTTGTGTCTGTTCTAATTTTTATCAAAAACTTTTTTTAATTCTGCAAAAGCATCTAAAGCAACTTGCATATTCATATCTATGTTGCCAATCGCTAATTTCCTCGCAGAATTTATTTTTATACTCTCGCAACTTGTTGCTACAGAGTATAATAGTTTTGTTCACCTAACGGTTGTTTGTATCACCTAAAACTAATCGAGTTAGATATAGGGTTATATATATATAAATGATCAGGATGAAGAGATGAGTTGAAATCCGGGTGACTGTCTGTCCGTCCGTCCGTCTGTCCGTCCGTCTGTCCGTCTGTCCGTCCGTCCGTGCAAGCTCTAACTTGAGTAAAAATTGAGATATCTTTATGAAACTTGGTAGACATGTTTCATGGTACTGTGAGACGGTTGGTATTGCAGATGGGCGTAATCGGACCACTGCCACGCCCACAAAACGCCATTAATCAAAAACAAATAACTTGCCATAACTAAGCTCCGCAATAAGATACAAGACTGTTATTTGGTACACAGGATCACATTAGGGAGGGGCATCTGCAGTTAAAATTTTTTTTAAAAAGTGGGCGTGGTCCCGCCTCTAATAGGTTTAACGTGCATATCTCCTAAACCGCTAATGCTATAATAACAAAATTCACTGGAAGCAAATGTTTTTAGCACTTCTATTGACGGTATGAAAATAGTTGAAATCGGGTGGCAACTCCGCCCACTCCCCATATAACGGTACTGTTAAAAACTACTAAAAGCGCGATAAATCAAGCACTAAACACGCCAGAGACATTAAATTTTATCTCTGAGATGGTATAAGATGACTTTATAGGAACCGCGTTCAAAATTAGACAGTGGGCGTGGCACAGCCCACTTTTAGGTGAAAACCCATATCTTGAGATCTGCTTAACCGATTTCAACCAAATTCGGTGCGTAACGTTCTTTTCATGTTTCTATGTCATAGTGCGAAAATGGGCGAAATCGGACTACAACCACGCTTACTTCCCATGTAACACCATTTTCAATTCCATCTGATTCTTTCACTTTCCACTATGCAAATCAGGTAACAATGATTATATCGGGGTAAAACTTTGCGTGAATAATGCAATTATCAGTATGCCACCTTGCGGCCAAAAATTGTCTAAATCGAACCAAAACTGTTCAAACCCCTAAGTACTAAATATGTGGACCCCAGTGCCTATAGTTGACCTTCTACCGAAAATATCAGTCAATCCACAAAGAAATCTCAAACGAGTATACCATTTGACTTTGCGAGAGTATAAAATGTTCGGTTATATCCGAACTTAGCCCTTCCTTACTTGTTATGTTTTGATTCAAATAGCTTGCAACAGAAGCAGTAAACGGCATTTTTGGACACTGAATACAGCAACCACTCTCTGTGATACTTTTCACCGTTTCCTAAATGCCTTTCATAATAATACTCAGAAAATTTACGTCCCGAAGAAACACGCGAAAAATTATACTGTTTTAATTTGTTTAATCGGATTTTCTATTAAATACTGGATTAAAGTAGCGTATAAAGCTTCTGGACAGGCTCCAGGATCATCTTTGGAAAAACGTGGTATTGATGACGATAATTGTCTTGACGGTGACGATGGTGTATCAGGCACAAACGTAACTTCTTCGGCGACAGACATACAAATACATAATATTGTTTACATGAGTACCTATATATCTCCTTGTCTGAATAAACTGATTTATCTATCTATGAATAATTATTTATATTTATACAAATTAGAGTGTCTGTTTGTAATATTAATATATGGGTGTAAGCCGTAAAATATTTACTTATTTTAGTTGCATTTTTATTACGTTCCTTTTCTTGTTTTCTTTTCCTTATTAGATTCCGGTATCCCATTTGTTTTGTTTTGCCTTGGCTATCTCGTTCGTTAAAATCGGGGAATCCCCGTGACCCCACCCCGCTTGGGTCGCACGCATCGCGTCTGGTTGCATTGACAAACTTACTCATACTCATACAAACTCGGCGCCTCTACGGCTCAAAATAACTAGTATTTTTTCTCTGGTTCAAAAGAACTGCCGCCGTTTTAACGTTTACCTCGTAAGTAATGTAAACTAAAACCCTAAGCGTAAAATGAAACCATGAACGTGAATAATAATAAAAAAACACAATATTTTAGGTAACAAAACTAATTTAGGTGGCAATGGCTCGTGGCGGCGAACGCCCCTATTGTCTTGGCGCCTGTGTGCTTCGCACACTTCGCACACAGGGGCGACAGAAGCTCTTTTTCGACATATTTGAGTGAATAAAAAGATTTACGCTTTAAATGAATGACATATACTGAAAAGAAGAAAAAAAATTAACTTCGGTTGCACCGAAGCTATAATATCCTACAGTAATAATGTGAAAAAGTCAAAATAAATCGTATGGTGTTTTCGATAAATAATGTTGTCCAACAAGCGTAAAAGTCATCTATATAACAAGCTGAAGAATAAAGGCACCAATTTGTAACCGAAATGAATATGTTTGCTACGTATTATATCAACATTTAGAAGCAGTGACGTCCAAAAAGCAGCGTCACCAGGTTAGCACTCTTTCGGCGGCCTAATATAATTGTTTCTGATGGGAAGCTTCTTCTGTCTTCTGTCACTGATACAGAGAAAAATGCTTGATCATTAATCTCCTTAAATTATATTGTAAAATTGTACGAATCCCTACTTAATCCAATATATAAGATAATTCTCAACAAGGCGGAATCGACCTATTAGTAAAATAATATACAAATGTTTAAATTAATTAATATATAACTTTAAAAATATGTTCTTGGCTGAAAAAGTTAAACAATATTAAAAAATGTATATGTGCTTACCTGTTGACCTTATTTAATATTTTAATTTCGATTTTGATTTCAAAAAACAAAAAATATAAGAAAAACTGAAAATATATATTGTTTTATTTTGTAAAAAACCGATTTGTTAACAATCGCTAATAATTTTAGAATTATAGCTTCTTTAGTTTTGATAGAAATTAACCAAAACTAAACACCTGAGGTGTGCTAACCTGATGAAGCGCAGTATAATGTAACCGTTTGTTCATCAATTCATAGTTGTTTCTCCCAAATACCAAATGCATGAACTTTTTACCCATACTATCATACAAATGGCATGCTTATGTTAATAGAATATGCGTTTAATTTAGAAAACCTTAGTCATTTATCCGTCATATCCATATTGCAGTTATTACTAAAATGTATAAATTCATATTATCCCGAAAAATATTCCTAGACTAACACCAAATTGCTCCGTATCATTGAGAGTTTAAACAAGTTTGTTTTTTAAAGGTGAAGGCTGAAGGTTCTGTCGTTTTTTCCGCTCCAGCTTGCTTATACTTGTACAATTGTGATGGCCCGGATTCGTTTTGATTTAGATTAATAATTAATATACCGCTGATGATACTGAAATGTGTGGTAACTCGACATCTGGAAAACTTAATTTCCAACACATATAGGCCGTTAAAATCGCATTACCGTCTGGTAAAATATAAAGAACATGGTCTACAGTTTCACTGTTTCATTTTTTTTAAATTCTATATTCCTATTTAAATATTTTGATAGTTATATAAATGGAATAGTAAAATATATGTTATGTATAGTAGAGGACCCCGTCAACGCGTTGCTGTGGCTAAGGTATACATTAATTATTAAATTCAATACAGTAAAGATGTATTTATGAATAGAAACGAAAACGTTATTTCCAAATTTGAAATCACTTCTTGTTCTTTGTTTGGTTATTAAGCGCAAATAAACACAAGATATATGTTTTATTTTATTTTATATTCAAGTTTGTAATAAATGCGTAATTTTCAAAGTTGTTAGTTGATAACATTTAAGATAATGAAAGAGGGTAGATCATTCTTAACAATACAATATAATGTTTTTAACTATAAACCTTTTCAAATTCAATTTAATTTAGCTCTATTCGTATCGAATCATTCTGACAGTATCATTGGAAAACGTGGTAAGAGGACCATTTCTCCATTGAATTTTCCAGTCAAAAATCTTGCTACAATAATATTTCCTGTAATATTTTTGATTACCAAACGTGTACCTTTGCATAATTGAGGGGAATTGGAATTGCTCTGAATAATAATAGTTGAACAATTTTCAACCGAAGATTATGTGATGTCATTCCGAGTATATCTAAATAATTTACGTTTTCATTTGCATCGACAAAAGTAGTAATGATTGAAAATACATCAGCGCCTGGCAACAACTGTTGTAACTGCAAATTTATTTAATCAATTTCTTCACTTTTGGCCGCTATTGTAGCCTGATTAATAAGCTAGTTATGATCCAAACAATTAATTTCTACTTTCAGGAATATGCCCTCAATTAATCAAGTTTTTTTCATGATGTATTGGGTTTTTGTTTGTTCGCATATATTTGTGTTTCAGCGTTTCATAAAAACGATTACATAAACATTCGTAATGTCCTTGCTTAACTGAAGAATGGCCGGGCTGTCGGCAATCCCAGACAGTGGTAAGACAGCACCACCGAAAACTTCATCGTTGCCGTTTAAATCTTGAATTGTTCTGTGCAATGCTTCAAGAATATTTGTGAGCCATCCCTGTGCGTCGTTCACCCATAATCTAGCAAAATAGCTGCTTTGCCTTGGTGATGCAATATCCATGCGAGTTGTGATATTAAAAATTTCATACCGATTCCAAATGGTGCGTTCTACAAAAAAACCGGCTTGTTCAGTGGCAACAATCAGTATAATCACTTCACATCACTTGGCAACACTTCAAGCTGTAAAGTTGTACTTTTTTTGCTCTGAACTATTGTGTGTAATTTTGCAAAATTTCTTAAACTTTTTATTGATTTTTTAGTGATTTAGTTCAATATTTAGTGATTTTAACTCAGAGCTGCAAGATAAGTATTAAATGTTCTTCAGTTTTGTGCAGCATTAAAAAGTTTAAACTTTCTAATTTTTGGTGCCGAGTCTGCTTTTTGTTTTATTTCATTCTATTGTCTTTCTTTATTTATCTCATTTACGTCTTTATTCACAGCTGTGTTGCGTTTAGCTTTTTATTTGTTACAGTGCTTCTAAAACTGCTCGCTATATTGCTTTTTCAAACTGTCAAACTGGTTTTAAACTTTGATAAAAAAATTTATTATTATTAATATTTTGTTAACACACTAATTTATTATATATCTATTAAATTTTGTTCTACTTACTCTTTTATTTGATCTTTATTCTTGTTATTTATTATGACTTGTAACTTCCCCATTGTAACATTAAAGGCGAGTCAGATCGCTACGTTTCATGCTGGCTTTGTGATGGGCTTGCCCATATTAAATGCGCTGGACTGACAGGTAGAATCTTAGATTCTATTCTCGACTGTAAGGGATTGCGTTGGTCCTGTTTAAATTGTAGATCTATTGAAATCGATCTATTTAAAGTTTATAGGGAGACACGCAATGGCTTTAACGAGATCGGTCGTGATCTTGTAACCCTCACTGAAAAATTTAAGCGCTATGAAAAATTGTTCAAATCTTGTAAGTGCCTGAATGATTCTCACGAATCCTCTAAACCTGCTCCTAAGCGTAAACGTCCTTCTGATGAAGTAACACTTAGTTCTTCTGTACAAAAAAGAATGTCTCCTCCCAATGACCTAATAAATCTCTCATCTCCTTGCCCTCAAGGTGATAAGCCGTCAACTTCCAAAGAGCTCAATTCCCCTAAAGCTCTGTCTAATAGTAATAAGTGTCTCACAATTCCAGAGGCTCCCCCTAATAACATGGTAGCATCAGTTAATAATTTGATAGTTATTCCACCTGAAAAGTCTATATTTATTTCGAGACTTGCCAAAGATACCTTGGTGGAGGACATTAAATCTTACATTTCGTCACGTTTAAAAATCGATGATATCAATATCCGTAAATTTAACTTCAATTATGATAGAAGTATATCATCGTTTAAAATAGACGTATCTCTTGAAACATTCAAAAAGATCTTAGATAGTTCATTCTGGCCACCTGGGGATTTTGTACGCGAATTTAAACCAAAACTTAGAAGTCAAACTGAGAAAAACATTGTTAAATTACCAAAAGCAACCACCGATATAAAAAACTGATTGGTAGAAATTCGCTAAGCATTTATTATCAAAATGTTAGAGGTCTTAATACAAAATTAACCGACTTGTATTTGAACAGTTCCAATTTTAATTTCCATATAATTGGATTTACAGAAACTTGGCTAAAACCTCACATGTTTGATAATGAGATTTTAAACAGCGAATTTAAAATTTTTAGATGTGATCGACTGAGGTGTTCTATTTGCCGTGCATTCCTCTATCCCATCTGAAAATATTCTTGTTCCAGGGACCGACTCATTTGAATTTAAATGTATTAGAGTATACGTTAATAGTTGCTTTATTTATTTAACCCTATCTTATATACCACCCCAATCGGATTTATCTGTATACTTGCAGTATGCTTCTTTAATAAATAGTGCTACCTCGATGGCAAATAATGCAGATTCAATAACTGTATTAGGTGATTTCAATTTACCGTGTGCTTCATGGAAACCTTTCGATGACTATATCGTGCCGATTTGCAATCGGTCATGTTTTAATGAGTTTTTCGAAAAAATGTCCGAGTTGGGTCTGAACCAAATTAATTTGATTCCGAATAAATTTGGTAAATGCTTAGATTTAGTATACGTTGATACCTCTGCAAAGTGTTCCGTTATTCAGAGTAATCCTCTTGTTCTACCAGAGGACTCATATCATCCTGCTTTGGAAATATCTGTCGAAATCTCAGGCATAGTACGGGATAATAATCATCAAACTTCGTGCTTCTGTACTCGGTTTAACTTTGCAAAAGCTAATTTTAAAAAGTTAAATACAGAACTTTCTACAATAACATGGCCTAATTATAATGGTGACATTGAATTGAGTGTCTCTCATTTTAATAACATTAATATGAAATTATTTGAAAAGTATGTTCCAATAGTAATTGTTAATAAAAGCAAAAGTATAAGTCCGTGGTTTTCTAAAGAGTTATATAAATTGAAAAACTCGAGCCTTTCCACATTTTAAAAAAACCGGTTCACTTGTCGACTATTCTAAATATTCTCTATTGCGTCGACAATATTTTGACGTAAACAAAAAATGTTATAATAATTACTTTAATAAAGTAAAAAAAAATATTGTAAGTAATCCAAAATTGTTTTATGATTTCGTCAACTCCAAACGCAGGATTTCCAAATTTCCGTCCGCAATGAAATACAAATCTATCATTTCAAGTGACAATGATATTATATCCAATATGTTTGCAGAATTTTTCAAGTCAAACTACTGTAATAATTCTTCCAAAACTTTTTCTTATCAGCAAGTGCTGTGTTCGAATACTTTAATTAACGCTCCAATTATTTTTGAAGAAGACGTCCTATTAAATTTAAATAAGTTAAAACCATCTTTTAGTTATGGCCCAGACATGATACCCTCATGCTTCCTAAAAAATAGTGCCAAATATATTTACCTGCCTTAAACACGGTATATTTCCTGCAATATGGAAACAGTCATTTATAATCCCTTTGCATAAAAGTGGATTTAGATCCAACATTGAAAACTATAGAGGTATCGCAAAACTATCAGTTATACCTAAACTGTTTGAAGCTATCATCACTGACCATATAACCTTTTCGATTTCTCTGTTAATTTCCTCATCTCAGCATGGATTTCGTAAAGGGAATTCGACTATAACAAACTTACTTGAATTTGTAAACCATGTCTCATTGGGTTTTAGGGAACATAAGCATACGGATGTTATATACAAGACTTTAGCAAAGCTTTCGATAAAGTAAATATCTCGATTCTCATACATAAACTTGATCTGCTGGGCTTTCAGCCAAGATTCCTTCAATGGGTATCTTCCTATCTTTATAATAGAACACAACGAGTGATATTTGAGGATACACCTTCAGATACAATTAATGTTTCTTCAGGTGTTCCGCAAGGTAGTAATCTTGGCCCGATTCTGTTCTTTTTGTTTGTTGTATACAACTTTGGTTAGACCTATATTGGAATATGGCTCTGTGGTATGGAACCCTAGCTACCAAATCCATTCTGACAAGTTAGAGTCGGTTCAAAAACAATTTTTACTTTTCGCCTTAGCGCATTTCCGATGGGATGCTAGGGTAAGTCTACCTCCATACACTAGTCGTTTAAAACTTATTAATCTACCTACACTTTCTAGTCGTAGGGAAATGCCTGGCATATTATTCTTAGTGAAACTTTTGAATGGAACTGTTTGCAGTTCTTTTCTCCTGTCTGAAATTAAATTTAATATCCCGGTTCGCCTTTCGAGGCAGTTTAGACCTTTATATATATGATGATTTTAATTCTGTATATGTGATGAATTTAATTCTCATTCCAGCACATTTGACTTATCTGACTCTTTTTTCAAAATTAAAAAGACTTTATTGTTTTCTCTTAATAAATGAAAATGTAACAATTTATTATATTGTAACTTTAGATCTTAGCTGTTGAAATTTTTGTTTCTGTAGCTGAGCAGTTTTAGATCTCAACACTTAAAAAACTCTCTTGCCTTTTCTGACTCGGCTAATTCCGCACGTATGCGGATTGCGCCCCTCGCGTCGGTTGGGCGGGAGGAAGGTAATCGTTGGGTTATTATTAAAAAAAAAAAATCCATATACATAAGTATACAAAATTACTGTACTCTTGCAGTAGTTGTTATTGTTATTATTATTATTATTATTTTTTTCCAAGTAATAAAATATTTAAATGATTCTTACATAAATTTTGAAACCATGCTTATGATTTGAAATATAATTTTGGTATTTATGGTATTGACTTTTAACATGAAGAGATAAAAAGTATCCTAGGTATGTCCGTCCCCTGGTTCTAAGTTATCTCCCCATCAATTTTCAGCCAAATCTTATAAACCGTTCTTGAGTTATAAATATAACTAACACGACTCTCTTTTATATTCCATACATACATATGATTACGATTAGTTTTTTGGGAGTATAAAAAATGTTGTTTTATGGCTTCCAGACTCTGCGTAAAAACCATCCCCGAACTTCAAGCAATATTCTAAAACAAGAATTAGCGAAATCGGTTAAGCTGTTCTCGAGATTTGCGGTTAGCAACACATTCAGTGATTAATATTTATATTATAGACTAGCGGCTCGGTACGTGCTCCACTACATATATAGTGAAATAATAAAAAAATTTGATTGGAATATCAATTACAGGTATTCAAACAAAAAAATATTGTATATTTTTATACTCTCGCAACCTGTTGTTACAGAGTTTTGTTCACCTAACGGTTGTTTGTATCACCTAAAACTAATCGAGTTAGATATAGGGTTATATATATAATATATTATATAAATGATCAGGATGAAGAGACGAGTTGAAATCCGGGTAACTGTCTGTCCGTCCGTGCAAGCTCTAACTTGAGTACAAATTGAGATATCTTTATGAAATTTGGTAGACATGTTTCTTGGTACGTGAGACGGTTGGTGTTGCAGATGGGCGTAATCGGACCACTGCCACACCCACAAAACGCCATTATTCAAATAGGGAGGGACATCTGCAGTTAAAATTTTTTTTAAAGTGGGCGTGGTCCCGCCCCTTATAGGTTTAATGTGCATATCTCCTAAACCGCTAATGCTATAATAACAAAATTCACTGGAAGAAAATGTTTTTAGAACCTCTACCTACAGTGTGAAAATGGGTGAAATCGGGTGGCAACTTCGCCCACTCCCCATATAACTGTTCTGTTAAAAACTACTAAATAAATCAAGCACTAAACACGCCCGAGACATTAAACTTTATCTCTGGGATAGTATGAGATGACTTTATAGGAACTGCGTTCAAAATTAGAAAGTGGGCGTGGCACCGCCCACTTTTAGGTCGAAACCCATATCTTGGGATCTGCTTAACCGATTTCAACCAAATTGATGACATGACATTCTTTTCATATCTCTATGTTATAGTGCGAAAATGGGCGAAATCGGATTACAACCACGCCTACTTCCGATATAACACCATTTTAAATTCCATCTGATTCTTTCACTTTACACTATGGAAATCAGGCAACAATGACTGTATCGGGATAAAACTTTGCGTGAATAATACGTTTAAAGTATGCCACCTTGTGGCCAAAAATTGTCTAAATCGAACCAAAACTGTTGAAGCCCCTAGGTATTGAATATGTGGACCACAGTGCCTATAGTTGAGCTTTTACCGGAAATATCGTTCAATCCCCAAACGAGTATACGATTTGACTTTGCGAGAGTATAAAATATTCGGTTACATCCGAACTTAGCCTTTCCTTACTTGTTAATTGCTAGCTTTTTTAAAACTTAATCCAAAAAATTTTGATAAACAATATTTTTTTTTTCCATTTTGAGTTCAATGTCCAATGTCAATTTTTGTACAAATCCCCAAAGAACTGATGACTTCAAAGGCAATTAGTTCATCAGCAGGAGTTAATTGAAGAATGGCAGGCAATGTTTGACGAAAATCCCCTGACAGTAATATCAAAACACCACCAAAAAGCAGTTGATTACCATGTAAATTTTGCATTGTTCTATTAAATGCTTCTAGTGATTTTTTATTCGCCATTGTACACTCATCCCATAAAATAATTGACGTTAATCGCAGAACTTTTGCTATAGCAGAATTTCTCGAAATATTGCAAATTGGAGTTTCAATCACCTGTACATTCAATGGCAATTTTAATGCAGAGTGTGCGGTCCGACCACCTTCTAATAATGTAGCAGCAATTCCCGAAGATGCAAGTGCCAATACAATTTTCTGTTTCGATCGAATAGTCGCTAAAATCAATGATATAACGAACGTTTTGCCTGTACCTGCACAAGAAATATAATCCACCTGCATTATTGGAAACGGCTTGCATGATTGGTTATATTCAATTGTACAAATAAACGCAAATCATTAGAATTCCTTCTCACGTTGCAATTCACGATCAAGCACATCATGGTACGGTTATACCGTACCATAATTCAAGTGGATTTAATGGTATAAATGTTGAAAATATTATTGCAAATAGCATCCGTATTTGTTGTGGATGAGCTGAAGTAGATGCATCATGAAGTGTTGAATCCCAATGTGCATCATCCTCCAACAAATGCAACAGTTGACATGCTTCACGGTATGTTTGACACAAATTCGGACCGCTCGGACCGTTGACTGTTCTCAATTCTTGAAAAAATGTTGGGCCATTGACGTTAACTAATAACAATAGCAAAGAAAAACACTCAGCATTGTTTGGATATAGTGTATATATTCTCCCATTTGTTTGAAAAATGCCTGGATGCCCATCGACTTCTGTTCCTTGTTTACGTCTTTGAAATTTTTTCGAAGACACGTTCCATTTGTAATACTGAGTCACTTTAAAATATAACAAATTTATCGCAAATGTATCAGGTTCGCATAATTTAAAGAAAGCGGGCAACGTAGTCGCTGGTGGTTGGGCTGCTCTTTCCAATATTAATACATTTGCTTCAATAAAATAAACACGTTGGCCATTCTCGAGATGCACAGCCAAGTGAACAACCACCGCCAGCTTCATTACTACTAATATAGCGCCCAGTTGATACTGAGTAATTTCATCATTTCTATTATCACCAGCAACAACGAAAACAACCATATGGCTCCTTTTATTTACATACTTGCAAATATATTTAAGGATTTGACTGAATTACAATCCCCCACATTTGTATGAGCATTAAATATTTTCGATAATAATGGACAATACGGAAATACCCAACGATTATCAACTTCAACGTCCTGGTTACGCATTCTAATGGTTGTCGTTTTGCCATTATCATTAGGTGATCTACGTCGATACAACGGATATTCGTCATTTCCCGTTATCGTGTCTGAAGTCAATTGCCCAATTGCCTTGGGAATCGTTTCGAACACTTTCCATCAATCATACATGGCGAATTCATATTTACTTCACCGCACGGACTATCTATCATGTCTTTAACAACAACGTGAAATAACTCAGGATCAACAGTTTTTTATGTACCAGCCAAAATAATATACATACATATGTGCATGCGACCATCACCTTTTTACATATGGCAACGCACCTCTCCAAATACACATAATTTCACAATTAAATCCGTAAGTGCTTTCAATTTTTCCCGACAAATTATTCAGTTATATTATCAAAATAATCGCTCTCCAATTGAAACTTTTCGTGCGCTTTGTTTTGGCTCGCTTTCATCTGAGTGGTGCGACAACTAAACAAACTGTTTATTCTGGTGCGAAGAAATGCACAAATCATTCATGAACAACCATCACATTGACAGTTTGGTGTGGTTTTTGGTCTGGTAGAATCGTCAATCTGCATTTCTTTGGAGACGAGGCTACGTTCCACACAGCACGTGTAACAACCGAATTATTGCGAGAAAAGTTTTAAGATTCGATAATTTCAAGAAATTGTGACATTAAGCGGCCTCCAAGAAGTTTTGATTTAACACCATTAGACTACTTCTTGTGGGGTTATTTAAAGTCAGTGGTCTTAAGCAATAAAGCAGACTACCCACAAGCTTAAGAAGTCCATATTGAACGTGCTATTCATGACATACGACTTGATTTAGTGAAAAAAGTACACGGAAATTGGGTTCATCGAATTCGTTCCTGCAAAAGAAGTCGTGGAGGCCATTTGAATGATGTTATATTCAGAACTGAATTGTATCGATTGTACTTCACATTAAATATAAAACATATCAATTTCCTTAACAATTAATGTTTTTTTTCAAATCATATCACTTTTATTGTAAAACCCTGTGTATAAACATTTAAATAAATATACGGCATAAAATCTGCCTTCGATTTTATACCCTACACTGGGTACTATATAATATATTAAATTATTAAATTTAAATGAAAGGCGATCGTAACATTAAACGGTTCTATAAATAAAGTAACACTGATTATTACAAAATACATTTATTAAAACGGAAATAAATAATCAGTTTAACAAAACATACATAGTTTTGTGAACAATATACAATTGTATATGTAATTAATATGTTTCGTTCACTGCTGCGTACGTGACTTCGCTGTGGGTGTCCGATTTTCTTCCGCTCTATGGGATTGACATTCGCATGAAGCAACCAGCAAAGAATTTGCGGTCAGCGTAAGATCGCTGACTCAGGCCAGCTGCGCAGGAGCTACTCTCGTTAACTCCAACCCAACTAAATGGAGGCTATCCTCGAACTTATTCAAGATGTCAATACCAATCTTTCTATGTCATCAATGTATTCTATTGTATATTCGTGATGTTCCGCCTTTGTAGGTAAGGTAGATTCAGAATTTCCTGATGGCCAGTGATATTCAAGAGCGCCGATGTTGAGCCGGGTGTCGTCTAACAATATTCGAGAACAGAGACCCATTTATTTCGACCATGTATGGTCTTCTCCGAACAGTTATACATTTTTATCGTAGCTATTACATCATTTATTATGATGACACCATCGTTTATCACTTTTAACGGTTCTAGGTGGGTGGGACAGGTACTGCAATGCGCCGTGCCACCAGAATGTAGTTGTTGTGCGCATTGTTTAATTCCTTTGAGAAAATCTTCGTGAGCATGTCAGTGCACTTTTAAATTGACAGGATCTTATAACCGCAGTGTGCGACGTTATTGCCTTCAGCGAAATGGAGTATTGTGCCATTATGTTGGACAGGAAAAAGAGTTATTTTATTACAAACTAAGCTAGGGCCAGGATATTTAATTATGAAATGCAGAAAATTATTATCCGACATTACATGGACATACTTGTATGGTACCTCTATTAAATCGGTTATTGTCATAGTTGTAGAGTGCTTATTTAATAAATTTTCTAAATCTTTAGATACGAGAATACTAGGGTTAATAATTTGAATATTTGCGAGTGTAATTGATAAATTTAGTGTTTCAAGCTCTGATATTAAGGTTCTGTCCCTTGCGAGTAATGTTTTATATAGA
Source organism: Bactrocera oleae (assembly GCF_042242935.1). Lineage (NCBI taxonomy): Eukaryota > Metazoa > Arthropoda > Insecta > Diptera > Tephritidae > Bactrocera > Bactrocera oleae. The sequence continues at coordinate 52,854,709 of NC_091537.1, read as the reverse complement.
TGGCTAGTATCGATTTGTTTATCTGTTTTATATGATAGTATTTATGGTTTCAGTTAATTCGTTGCCGTACACGTGTATTTATTGCTGCTTGTCTATCTATTGACTCAATTAGCCTTTGTTGATTAAATTTTAAGGTTTTAAAGTCTTCGAAATCGGTCAATTTTCAAAGCGGTCCCCAGTATATTAATACTGATTGCGTGCCTATGGTGAATGTTAACTGTTTCTAATGGTGTTTCTATATGACCTATATCAGATTCCAAAATTGTTTTCATTTTCGACTGTTGGAAGTGGTTCATAAGTAATCTGAGAAAATTAAAGTTTGGCCAGATAACTGCATATCCATCGATCAGTGGGGTATAATCCGTTTGAATAATCGGTTAACTTAGCGGTTGTTATAGTCACAAAAAGCAGCACAGTCGATAGCCTAAGTAGAAAAACATTGTTTAGAATGGAAATTGGAATAAAACTTAGCTTCTGCGTAAAGAGGCGTACGTTTGTTGCATAGCCTCTTATTTGTTTTCATAAGTACTTTATTACCTACCTGAAAAATTCTGATTTGTCTTGTCTCTTTATGTCTTTGTAGTTGTAATTCCTGTACATTTTTTATTGTTTCTATAATTTCCTGCCTCAAGTTCCGGTGAAGAGGTGTGTATTACGTCGACTAGTCTCTGATTTATAATAGAGTGTATTGATTTATTGTATTCTATTGTTGATTGAAGTATTTAGGATAATGGTGGTAGATCCAAGTCTCATCCATAGTTATAAAACGACGCAAGAAATCGATTTTATTCTGCTTAAAACGCTCCAAATTACGCGGAGAAATTTGTTATCGATCCAGTTTTTGTTGAATTGTTAACGTATGCGACACTAACATTCCAAACAGCTTTTCCATATGTAATTCTCCATATAAAATATGAAGTACTCGTTCCTCTGAAATGCTTGTGGCCAAACTTGGATCCTCACTAACAATATTATGAACTTGCTCAATGATTTCTGTTGTGGTTTCGGTTTTTGGTCGTCCTTTGCGTGGATCGTCATCAGGCCTAGTAGGACCACGTTTAAATTCACCAGCCCAAAATTCAACGGTGCGTTTTAAACAAAGAATATAATCACTGCGCGATATTAATTTTTTTCCATATCAAAAAATTCTCTGACACGTCAACTTCAAATGGCTTGTAAACAAGAAATTAATTGACAGACTGACTTGTAACTTTGTACCAACTTGAGAAAAAAAATTTGGAGCTAGTAGTACTATTTCTTGGTGAGAACAGACACTTCACAAACAACCTGTATATCTTGTTTTATGGCCTAACATAATTATAGTCTATAATGAATATATAATCAATTTACCGGTTTATCTGTGGACTCTATGGCGTATGTCAGTTCGCTATGTACAGTGGTCAAATCAGATGGTGCATCGTCCAAGGCATGTAAATTTTGCATTGATAAAGCGTCAGTAACAAAATTTTTTTTCCCTGGCTTATAGTGGATTTGTGCATAGCTCGCGTTCGTTTGTTGCGAATTCTGTTCGTTATTCACAAGAGTCCTAAAAATCATATTGATTGGTTTCCAAGGGTGTGATAGGACTGCTCCTAAGCCAAAAATGAGGCAATCAAATGGTTTTTGGTAGTCAGGGTAGAGTAGCATGACGTCTTCCGAAGCAAGAATATATTTAAGGCTCACTGGTATCGTTTTTGATTAACCTTTTCACCTCAAACACCTATCGTAGCCATATCCAAAAAGTATCTAATTTGACAGTGTGGCTGGTTGTTTCAATTTACTAATGGCTTCTATTTTGTTGGGGTCTGTCGTAATGCCTCCTTTTGAGACCATGAAACCAAGATACTCGACTTTTTCTTTGAAAAATTATAGGGAGCATTTTTCAAACCTAAAAAAAGTCTGCAAAATCCGTACTTCCTATTAGAAACAGAAAAAACAGTTTTTTTCCTTGTCCTTTTCCGCAAGTAGTATCTGGTGAAATCCAGATTTTAAATTAAGCGTGGTAAAGCACTTGGCTTTTCCGAGGTTTGATAGAATTGCAGCTATATTTGGAATAGGATTTTTATTATCATTTTCCTAAAGTCAATAAACAATCGTTTCCTGTTTCCTTGTTCATCTACACCTTTTTTTTTATCTACCACCCTTCTGGATTATTGTAGGGTGATGCTCTGAAGGGCCTGATTATATTATTTCTTAACAAATTACTAACTTCGTTATTTACGAAGTCAGAAAGCCCTATTGGGTAACGGTACAATCTAGATTCTTCATGTTCTATTCGGATAGTAACAACAATGTTAGTATTATAAGGGAGTGCTTCATTAGGGTCAGCAAATATGCTTGATTTTTTTTTTTAACCCTGCATTTTTTTTTTCAATCAATAATGCACTTACTTCATTAAGCAGGTCTGGCACTATTATTCTGTCAAATATTGACAGATATGAAAGTATAAAAAATTTAGTTGTGGTGTTGAAAATATGCTTAAGGCATTTATTTAGAACAGAGTTAAAGCCATGAAGTGACTTAAGTAAGAAAGAATGCTTTACCGCAGTTACGTTTTTTAATTCGGTTAACGGTTTAATATAATTTTTGGAAGCTCCTGTGTAATAAGTAGCTTTGTGATTCTGCCTGCTATGGTTCGTTCTACAAACGGTAGCAGGGTGCTTGTTCTTAAAAAATATACTTCATCATATTGATTAGTTTCCTCACTAATGTCACCAGCTTTTGATTCGGCTGTAGTTTGATATTCGAATTCCTCTTGAGTCGAAGCACTATTATTTTGTGAAATATGATTTATCTTTTGTTGCTTTGGTCCCAAATTTGGGGTTTTTTATGACCTCATTCGAAGGTGGTACGAAATGAACTGTCAATGTCCATTAGTTGAGGTTGCTCCCAATTCGGAAATGGGCTTCTATTTTCTGTCTGTTAAAAAATAGATTTTTACCCAGTTGCAGATTTTTATTTTCCGAGTCTAAACTTTTTTGTTGTCGTTGCTTAATCCGATAAGATTTTTTTTCCAAGTTCTTTACAAAATTGTCTACGAATTGAAAGCGTTCATTATTAGACTCAACTTCCTGAGCTAAGGCTAACGCTAATGGCTGGTCGTTTGGTCGTGCTGCAAAAAGAATGTCACTTAAGGGTTTCCTCGTTCCTGAAATAAATACCTGTTCTGTTCTGTATTTTTCGTTAAGAGAAGCAGCTAAAGTACTGTCGTGTGTCCTAATAGTTTTATTAATTATAAACGTTAGCTTAAGCTTGATCTGCTTTTAGTACTGAATTATTGTCAAATTTCCTCGACGAAGAGTTGCCAAATCTTGGTCGGTAAGGTAGAACGATCGCTTTTCAGCGTAGGTAAAATCCAATTAATTATTGCCTTAAAATTCAGTAATGTGTCGTATGAGGACAGCACCATGTCACGGGTCCCTTTTTTTGGTTTCTGATAATGCCTAAGGTCTGGTAGTGTTTGGAATTTCCTACACTTTATAGACTGTGTGAGCAACCTTACGCAATGAGACATACATCTCATGTTTTCCCTCAAAGTCAGGTACTGACTTTACTACGTCTAAAGTTTCGCTTGATCTACGTCGATACAACGGATATTCGTCATTTCCCGTTATCGTGTCTGAAGTCAATTGCCCAATTGCCTTGGGAATCGTTTCGAACACTTTCCATCAATCATACATGGCGAATTCATATTTACTTCACCGCACGGACTATCTATCATGTCTTTAACAACAACGTGAAATAACTCAGGATCAACAGTTTTTTATGTACCAGCCAAAATAATATACATACATATGTGCATGCGACCATCACTTTTTTACATATGGCAACGCACCTCTCCAAATACACATAATTTCACAATTAAATCCGTAAGTGCTTTCAATTTTTCCCGACAAATTATTCAGTTATATTATCAAAATAATCGCTCTCCAATTGAAACTTTTCGTGCGCTTTGTTTTGGCTCGCTTTCATCTGAGTGGTGCGACAACTAAACAAACTGTTTATTCTGGTGCGAAGAAATGCACAAATCATTCATGAACAACCATCACATTGACAGTTTGGTGTGGTTTTTGGTCTGGTAGAATCGTCAATCTGCATTTCTTTGGAGACGAGGCTACGTTCCACACAGCACGTGTAACAACCGAATTATTGCGAGAAAAGTTTTAAGATTCGATAATTTCAAGAAATTGTGACATTAAGCGGCCTCCAAGAAGTTTTGATTTAACACCATTAGACTGATTCTAGTGGGGTTATTTAAAGTCAGTGGTCTTTAGCAATAAATCAGACCACCTACAAGCTTAAGAAGTCCATATTGAATGTGCTATTCATGACATACGACTTGATTTAGTGAAAAAAGTACACGGAAATTGGGTTCATCGAATTCGTTCCTGCAAAAGAAGTCGTGGAGGCCATTTGAATGATGTTATATTCCGAACTTAATTGTATCGGTTGTACTTCACATTAAATATAAAACATATCAATTTCCTTAACAATTAATGTTTTTTTTAAATCATATCATTATTTTTGTAAAACCCTGTGTATAAACATTTAAATAAATATACGGCATAAAATCTGCCTTCGATTTTATACCCTACACTGTATACTATATAATATATTAAATTATTAAATTTAAATGAAAGGCGATCGTAATATTAAACGGTACTATAAAGTAACACTGATTATTACAAAATACATTTATTAAAACGGAAATAAATAATCAGTTTAACAAAACATACATAGTTTTGTGAACAATATACAATTGTATATGTAATTAATATGTTTCGTTCACTGCTGCGTACGTGACTTCGCTGTGGGTGTCCGATTTTCTTCCGCTCTATGGGATTGACATTCGCATGAAGCAACCAGCAAAGAATTTGCGGTCAGCGTAAGATCGCTGACTCAGGCCAGCTGCGCAGGAGCTACTCTCGTTAACTCCAACCCAACTAAATGGAGGCTAACCTCGAACTTATTCAAGATGTCAATACCAATCTTTCTATGTCATCAATGTATGCTATTGTATATTCTTGATGTTCCGTCTTTTTAGGTAAGGTAGATCATTTATTATGATGACACCATCGTTTATCACTTTTAACGGTTCTAGGTGGGTGGGACAGGTACTGCAATGCGCCGTGCCACCAGAATGTAGTTGTTGTGCGCATTGTTTAATTCCTTTGAGAAAATCTTCGTGAGCATGTCAGTGCACTTTTAAATTGATAGGATCTTATAACCGCAGTGTGCGACGTTATTGCCTTCAGCGAAATGGAGTATTGTGCCATTATGTTGGACAGGAAAAAGAGTTATTTTATTACAAACTAAGCTAGAGCCAGGATATTTAATTATGAAATGCAGAAAATTATTATCCGACATTACATGGACATACTTGTATGGTACCTCTATTAAATCGGTTATTGTCATAGTTGTAGAGTGCTTATTTAATAAATTTTCTAAATCTTTAGATACGAGAATACTAGGGTTAATAATTTGAATATTTGCGAGTGTAATTGATAAATTTAGTGTTTCAAGCTCTGATATTAAGGTTCTGTCCCTTGCGAGTAATGTTTTATATAGATGGCTAGTATCGATTTGTTTATCTTTTTTATATGATAGTATTTATGGTTTCAGTTAATTCGTTGCTGTACACGTATTTTTATTGCTGCTTGTCTATCTATTGACTCAATTAGCCTTTGTTGATTAAATTTTAAGGTTTTAAAGTCTTCGAAATCGGTCAATTTTCAAAGCCGTGCCCAGTATATTAATACTGATTGCGTGCCTATGGTGAATGTTAACTGTTTCTAATGGTGTTTCTATATGACCTATATCAGATTCCAAAATTGTTTTCATTTTCGACTGTTCGAAGTGGTTCATAAGTAATCTGAGAAAATTAAAGTTTGGCCAGATAACTGCATATCCATCGATCAGTGGGGTATAATCCGTGTGAATAATCGGTTAACTTAGCGGTTGTTATAGTCACAAAAAGCAGCACAGTTGATAGCCTAAGGAAAAAAACATTGTTTAGAATGGAAATTGGAATAAAACTTAGCTTCTGCGTACAGAGGCGTACGTTTGTTGCATAGCCTCTTATTTGTTTTCATAAGTACTTTATTACCTATTTAAATTCTGACTTGTCTTGTCTCTTTATGTCTTTGTAGTTGTAATTCCTGTACATTTTTTATTGTTTCTATAATTTCCTGTCTCGAGTTCCGGTGAATAGGTGTGTATTACGTCGACTAGTCTCTGATTTATAATAGAGTGTATTGATTTATTGTATTCTATTGTTGATTGAAGTATTTAGGATAATGGTGGTAGATCCAAGTCTCATCCATAGTTATAAAACGACGCAAGAAATCGATTTTATTCTGCTTAAAACGCTCCAAATTACGCGGAGAAATTTGTTTTCGATCCAGTTTTTGTTGAATTGTTAACGTATGCGACACTAACATTCCAAACAGCTTTTCCATATGTAATTCTCCATATAAAATATGAAGTACTCGTTCCTCTGAAATGCTTGTGGCCAAACTTGGATCTTCACTAACAATATTATGAACTTGCTCAATGATTTCTGTTGTGGTTTCGGTTTTTGGTCGTCCTTTGCGTGGATCGTCATCAGGCCTAGTAGGACCACGTTTAAATTCACCAGCCCGAAATTCAACGGTGCGTTTTAAACAAAGGATATAATCACTGCGCGATATTAATTTTTTTCCATATCAAAAAATTCTCTGACACGTCAACTTCAAATGGCTTGTAAACAAGAAATTAATTGACAGAATGACTTGTAACTTTGTACCAACTTGAGAAAAAAAATTTGGAGCTAGTAGTACTATTTCTTGGTGAGAACAGACACTTCACAAACAACCTGTATATCTTGTTTTATGGCCTGACATAATTATAGTCCATACAGTGGCCAAATCAGATGGTGAATCGTCCAAGGCATGTAAATTTTGCATTGATAAAGCGTCAGTAACAAAATTTTTTTTCCCTGGCTTATAGTGGATTTGTGCATAGCTCGCGTTCGTTTGTTGCGAATTCTGTTCGTTATTCACAAGAGTCCTAAAAATCATATTGATTGGTTTCCAAGGGTGTGATAGGACTGCTCCTAAGCCAAAAATGAGGCATCTGTCTTTAGATCAAATGGTTTTTGGTAATCAGGGTAGAGTAGCATGACGTCTTCCGAAGCAAGAATATATTTAAGGCTCACTGGTATCGTTTTTGATTAACCTTTTCACCTCAAACACCTATAGTAGCCATATCCAAAAAGTATCTAATTTGACAGTGTGGTTGGTTGTTTCAATTTACTAATGGCTTCTATTTTGTTGGGGTCTGTCGTAATGCCTCCTTTTGAGACCATGAATCCAAGATACTCGACTTTTTCTTTGAAAAATTACTGGGAGCATTTTTCAAACCTAAAAAAAGTCTGCAAAATCCGTACTTCCTGTTAGCTACAGAAAAAACAGTTTTTTTCCTTGTCCTTTTCCGCAAGTAGTATCTGGTGAAATTCAGATTTTAAATTAAGCGTGGTAAAGCACTTGGCTTTTCCGAGGTTTGATAGAATTGCAGCTATATTTGGAATAGGATTTTTATTATCATTTTCCTAAAGTCAATAACCAATCGTTTCCTGTTTCCTTGTTCATCTACACCTTTTTTTTTATCTACCACCCTTCTGGATTATTGTAGGGTGATGTTCTGAAGGGCCTGATTATATTATTTCTTAACAAATTACTAACTTCTTTATTTACGAAGTCAGAAAGCCCTATTGGGTAACGGTACAATCTAGATTCTTCATGTTCTGTTCGGATAGTAACAACAATGTTAGTATTATAAGAGAGTGGTGCTTCATTAGGGTCAGCAAATATGCTTGATTTTTTTTTATAACCCTGAATTTTTGTTGAAGCGCATCTTGAAAACTGAATTATTTCTGAACTAGATGCAGTTTGTAATGTTTTTTTTTTTTTCAATCACTAATGCACTTACTTCATTAAGCAGGTCTGGCACTATTATTCTGTCAAATGTTGACAGATATGAAAGTATAAAAAATTTAGTTGTGGTGTTGAAAATATGCTTAAGGCATTTATTTAGAACAGAGTTAAAGCCATGAAGTGACTTAAATAAGAAAGAATGCTTTGCCGCAGTTACGTTTTTTAATTCGGTTAACGGTTTAATATAATTTTTGGAAGCTCCTGTGTAATAAGTAGCTTTGTGATTCTGATTTATCTTTTGTTGCTTTGGTCCCAAATTTGGGGTTTTTTATGACTGATTCGAAGGTGGTACGAAATGAACTGTCAATGTCCATTAGTTTAGGTTGCTTCCAATTTGGAAATGGGCTTCTATTTTCTGTCTGTTAAAAAATAGATTTTTACCCAGTTGCAGATTTTTATTTTCCGAGTCTAAACTTTTTTGTTGTCGTTGTTTAATCCGATAAGATTTTTTTTCCAAGTTCTTTACAAAATTGTCTACGAATTGAAAGCGTTCATTATTAGACTCAACTTCCTGAGCTAAGGCTAACGCTAATGGCTGGTCGTTTGGTCGTGCTGCAAAAAAAATGTCACTTAAGGGTTTCCTCGTTCCTGAAATAAATACCTGTTCTGTTCTGTATTTTTCGTTAAGAGAAGCAGCTAAAGTACTGTCGTGTGTCCTAATAGTTTTATTAATTATAAACGTTCGCTTAAGCTTGATCTGCTTTTAGTACTGAATTATTGTCAAATTTCCTTGACGAAGAGTTGCCAAATCTTGGTCGGTAAGGTAGAACGATCGCTTTTCAGCGTAGGTAAAATCCAATATATTAATTATTGCCTTAAAATTCAGTAATGTGTCGTATGAGGACAGCACCATGTCACGGGTCCCTTGAGACATACATCTCATGTTTTCCCTCAAAGTCAGGTACTGACTTTACTACGTCTAAAGTTTCGCCCCAACTCACACCTGGTATTTTATCAGCATCTCCAAATAATTCTACCTCGGGTACCGTTACCAATGTTTTTATAAATCTACTCTCTATATCTTTCAGTTTTTGTTCAAAACTTTGAGCTTGGTTTGTAAGTGCAGTGTTAACTGACTACTCGATAAGCGCTTTGATTTCTAATTCTCTGAACGACATTTTATTTGTTAAGCTTTGATCGGACCACAAATTTTCGCAATCATCTGGCTTTAAATTATTTGTTTTTATGGTTAATTTTTCGAATCCGGACACTAGCTCCTCTACTTACTTATTACTGATACGACTACTAGAGCAAATCAAACTTCTTCGCAAAAATTCGATATTTGGAAATATTTTTTCGATATTTAGAAATAATGACTTAAACGAGCACTCTACTTAGAATATTAAATATATTTTAGCTTACATTTTAAATAAAGAGCTTTCTTGCTGCGGAGAAGCTAGTTGTGTTATCTAACATACATGTTTTCAACATTCCATTGGCATATTTATATAATATCTCGCAATACCCCTTGCAGCAAACAAGCAGGATTGCGTACAAACATTACGGCGCAAACAATTCGTGCATACTTATGTACAATTGGCACTGATCTCTTTAACGAGCTCTCAATAGCATAAGAACACAAATACTCGTACATACATACTAGTCCATGTATTAGAGTGTACCTACATAAGAACATCAAAAGTATTAAAGAAGGAAATATGTGGTAATAATAACTACACAAAAAAAACCAAATTATAATCGGGACATATAAAAAATAATAATAACAAGTAAGGAAGGGCTAAGTTCGGATGTAACCGAACATTTTATACTCTCGCAAAGTCAAATGGTATACTCGTTTGAGATTTCTTTGTGGATTGACTGATATTTTCGGTAGAAGGTCAACTACAAAACTTTGTCAAGGTCAAAACTTTGAACAGTTTTGGTTCGATTTAGACAATTTTTGGCCGCAAGGTGGCATACTTTAATTGCATTATTCACGCAAAGTTTTACCCCGATATAATCATTGTTACCTGATTTGCATAGTGGAAAGTGAAAGAATCAGATGGAATTGAAAATGGTGTTACATGGGAAGTAAGCGTGGTTGTAGTCCGATTTCGCCCATTTTCGCACTATGACATAGAAACATGAAAAGAACGTTATGCACCGAATTTGGTTGAAATCGATTAAGCAGATCCCAAGATATGGGTTTTCACCTAAAAGTGGGCTGTGCCACGCCCACTGACTAATTTTGAACGCGGTTCCTATAAAGCCAATTTATACCATCTCAGAGATAAAATTTAATGTCTCTGGCCTGTTTAGTGCTTGATTTATCGCGCTTTTAGTAGCTTTTAACAGTACCGTTATATAGGGAGTGGGCAGAGTTGCCACCCGATTTCAACTATTTTCACACCGTCAATAGAAGTGCTAAAAACATTTGCTTCTAGTGAAGTTTGTTATTATAGTATAACCGGTTTAGGAGATGTGCACATTAAACCTATTAGAGGCGGGACCACGCCCACTTTTTAAAAAAAGTTTTAACTGCAGATGCCCCTCCCTATTGTGATCCTGTGTACCAAATAACAGTCTTGTATCTTATTGCGGAGCTTAGTTATGGCAAGTTATTTGTTTTTGATTAATGGCGTTTTGTGGGCGTGGCAGTGGTCCGACTCCGCCCATCTGCAATACCAACCGTCTCACGGTACCAAGAAACATGTCTACCAAGTTTCATAAAGATATCTCAATTTTTACTCAAGTTAGAGCTTGCACGGACGGACGGACGGACAGACAGTCACCCGGATTTCAACTCGTCTCTTCATCCTGATCATTTATATATATATAACCCTATATCTAACTCGATTAGTTTTAGGTGATACAAACAACCGTTAGGTGAACAAAACTATTATACTCTGTAGCAACAGGTTGCGAGAGTATAAAAATTAAAATTCTAATATAACGCAAGTAAATACAAACCTGAATTATTTAAAAAGAAAAATTTCTCTTATATCTCTAAAAGAGTTCTTGATTTCTATCATTTTATACGGAAGTACCACCGTAATTAATTTAATTCAAACATTAATTTCTACAAATAGCAAAAATGAAAAATGAATGACGATAAAAGTCAAAATACATCCGCAGGAGCTACAAGCTCAAGACAGGTTGCTACAAAGCAAAAAAAAGTGTAAGATTTTTCGGCCGCCAAATTTATTTTACAAAGTGATAGTTTAATACGATACTGTACTCGATTTTCATTTTCATAGATTTAACAAATTCTAAAGCGGTATTAGAAATCAAAAAAGAAAATCTTGACAATTTCTGGACACCTCTCCAAGTTGCATATCACGCAATAGCAGAATCTAACCGCGCAGATCTACCGGCAAATTTTAAACCCTCGGCATACGCTAAACACGAAAACTGCTTTAACCATTTTGAAGAAGCAAAAGCAATGATTTCTGATCAGTTAAGATTAGTAAATGCAATTGCACCTACTCCACATCCGAGAGTAGAGATGCCACAAATTAAAAGTCAAGAAGCAAGTACAGGCATCAATCTCGAGGGGCCCGAAATTTTTCATGGAGGTCATGAACGATGGCCGTACTTCCGGGACATGCTGTTTACATAAACCACCTTAAATTGTCAAATGCACAAAAATTTTATCACCTCCGATACAAAACAAAAGGTCAAGCAGCCGTCATGGTCAAACATTTCACGCTTAATGACGATAATTTTAACTTGGCTACTCACATAGACAGCTGGGTTGGTAAATATATGCACCGCCGCATTCCCAGAAAAATTGTTACTTTTATGGGAGCAATCGCTCTCAACACGAAAGAAGTGCTCAACGTGGCAACAAATAAAGTAAATTTTCTGACTACCTAATAAGAAATAGCGGAAAGCGTAATGGAAACAAGTAAGGAAGAGCTAAGTTCGGATGGGACCGAACATTTTATTCTCTCGCAAAGTCAAATGGTTTACTCTTTTGAGATTTATTTGTGGATTGACTGATATTATCGGTACAAGGTCAACTATAGGCATTGGGCTCCACATATTTAGTACTTAGGGGCTTGAACAGTTTTGGTTCGATTTAGACAATTTTTGTTCACAAGGTGGAATACTTTAAACGCATTGTTCACGCAAAGTTTTACCCCGATACAATCATTGTTGCTTGATTTGCATACTGGAAAGTGAAAGAATCAAATAGAATTTAAAATGGTGTTATATGGGAAATGGGCGTGGTTGTAATCCGATTTCGCCCATTTTCGCACCATAGCATAGAAATATGAGAAGAATGTTATGTACCGAATTTAGTTGAAATTGGTTAAGCAGATCTCAAGATATGGGTATGGTGCCACGCCCACTGTCTAATTTTGAACGCGGTTCCTATAAAGTCATCTCATACCAGCCTAGAGATAAAATTTAATGTCTCTGGCGTATTTAGTGCTTGATTTATCGCGCTTTTAGTAGTTCTTAACAGTACAATTATATGGGGAGTGGGCGGAGTTGCCACCCGATCACCCATTTTCACACTGTCGGTAGAGGTTCTACAAACATTTTCTTCCAGTGAATTTTGTTACTATAGCATTAGCGGTTTAGGAGATATGCACATTAAACCTATTAGGGGCGGGGCTACGCCCACTTTAAAAAAAAATCCGTGGTCCGATTACGCCCATCTGCAATACCAACCGTCGTGCGGTACCAAAAAACATGTGTATCAAGTGTCATAAAGATATCTCAATTTTTACTCAAGTTACGGCTTGCACAGACGGACGGACAGACAGTCACCCGGATTTCAACTCACCTCTTCGACCTGATCATTTATATATACAAGTATATAACTATATCTAACTCGATTAGGTTTAGGTGATACAAACAACCGTTAGGTGAACAAAACTATTATACTCTGTAGCAACAGGTTGCGAGAGTATAAAAATAGTCAGAACTAAAAACACCAGAGCCCGGAAAATTACTTCAGGTTTTGGCAAAATTCTATAGTAAAGGAAGTATTGATCCGATTCAACCCAGTTTTGACAAAAACATACTATTATCGAGTTTCAGTTATTTTTTTTATTATATGAATTTCAATTATATATCTTACACATTGACCGATATTTTCGGTAACTATAGGCACCGGGGTCCATATTTTCAGTACTTAGGGGCTTGGACAGTTTTTGGTCGTTTTCAGTGAATGTAATTATTATAACTTTAGTGGTTTAGGAGATATGCCCATTAAACCTATTAGGTGGCGGGACCACGTCTACTTTTTAACACATTTTTAAACTCCAGATGCCCCTCTCTAATGTAATCTTGTATACCAAATAACAGTCTTGTATCTAATTGTGGAGCTTAGTTACGGCAATTTATTGTTGTTGATCAATACCGTTACGTGGGCGTGGCAGTGGTCCGATTTCGCCCATCTGCAATACCAACCGTCTTGCGGTACAAAAAAACATGTGTACCAAGTGTCATAAAGATATCTCAATTTTTACTCAAGTTACGGCTTGCACAGACGGACGGACAGACAGTCACTCGGATTTCAACTCACCTCTTCAACCTGAACATTTATATATACAAGCATATAACTATATCTAACTCGATTAGGTTTAGGTGATACAAACAACCGTTAGATGAACAAAACTATTGTACTCTGTAGCAAGATGTTGCGAAAGTATAATTAACAAATTGCTTGTAAAATGTGCATACTCATAAAAATTGCAAAAGCAAATTCAATTGCACTTATTGTCAAAAAAGACATCATTCTATGCTTTACTACAATAATGTACCTATCCCACTCCACAGCCTCGCTTATAAGGATAGAATCAGCGGTTTAGTTGCAAAAGCAAATCAGGAAACACAACATACTAAAAATTGTCAAGAGACACCATTCTGCTCCAAGGCACTAAAATCTCAAGTGCTACACAGCGAAATTTAAAATAGAGTACGACAACCGATAGCAGTCGTCTCCATCGAACACCGAGGAGAACTGTTCAAACTCAGAGCCTTAATAGACCAAGGATCACAACAATCATTCATAGCATATAGGTCACAAAATATGCTAAAACAACAAAACTATCAAATTTTAAAATCACGAGAATGGGCAGAAGAGTAGTTCAAAACTCAATTAAAATTTGCTCCATCACACTAATTTCCTCCAAAGCGGATGAGCTCATTTAAGCAGAAGCTGTAGTCTTACCGCAACTAACAAATATGTGTCCAAGCTGTCATATAAATAGCATTGGCAAAAGGTTTCACAGCTAAAGCTAGCAGATCTTTACTGCAATACCTCCACTCAGATAGACATTCTATTAGGCAGCGACTTTACCCTCAAATATAACTAACAGGTAATGAAAAAATCTCAAACACTCGCTTGGCGCAAGATACACCCTTCGGTTGAAGACTAAGTGGACCAGTTATTGAAACAGTTTCTACATCAACAATTTAAGTTGACGAAAATTCAAAATAAATTAATTAACAATTAAAGAAATTTTGAGAGTTAGAAAAATTCTCCCCCAAATCAATTACAACCCTAGAAGATCAGCATTGTGAAGGCTTCTATAAAGCCACAAACTCAATCAAATAATGGCCGGTACGTCGTACGACCACCAATAAAGTCAACATTTTCCAACACTCTACAATAAGATGGAAATCCCTGTAACTACCCGAGTGTTAAAAACACAAATATAATATATGTAATGCAACCAAATCATCTAAATATATTAATAAATATTCCATCAGAAAATTCATTGTACACTAATTTACTTAAATTAGAAAAGGACAGTACTACAAAAAAACAGAGAATCCAATGAAATGCGATAACTGACCAGTTTTCATATCTTACTGAGACAATATCGATCGAATATTCGACCTCGTAGGATAGCTTTCACCAATAATGTATCTCATGTAACTATTAGTATCAATGGCGCATACGCATTTTAACATAGCAAGAAAGTAATTATATCTCTGTTCAGATTGCGAAATCGTACTAACCTGGTGGGAAAAACATGGAACACATAGTTATGTATATATTCAATCGCACGTCACAAAAACGTGACCTAGTAGGACCAGCCACTTGGCAAATCGTAGCCAGTGCTGACAAACCTGCCGATCTACGTACAAGAGGGTTCAAACCCCTGCACCTTACCACCACGCCACTTTGGCCATACCTGAGTCAGGCGTGAGGTTGCTATCCTTAATAAGCTGATAATAGGCGTGTTTTATTTGACCAGCATGTTAAGCTATTAGCTTATTTTGTATGGAAGACTTAGCCAACATATTTATATCGGCTTGTCAAAACCTATCTTAGCTTGTATATTGAACTAGAGGCATTTCCAGTTTAACTCATTTTTTCATTCACAATAAGCAATCTTTTGCAAAAATTACAGATTTTTGTGGATGAGTATTGAGTTAAAATTAAGACAAAATACGACCATTTGTTTTCCGTTTTTGTTTTTGTTTTCTAGACTTCAAATGAACAAAATAAATATTTCTGTATAGTATATTAACATACCGTTTACAAATTTAAAAATTCAAACGAACCTTTTCTCCATGTCAGACATTTTGAAATACATATATGTATATTGAATATCAGTTGACTGTTCTTGCCGGCAATGCCAACAGAATACGAAAACATGAAATAAGCCAAGTGTATATTATTTGTCAACGATTTGGCTACTAGCTTATGACGGTCAAATATAACACGCCTACTAAAGAGATCAATGAAATTAATAAAAAAATGAAATTAATAACAAAACATTCATATCTATTATAATAAATCTATAAGTCGTCCAAACAAAAATCCAATAAACCCACAAATAAAGTTGCTTACCGTAAGCACATACGAGTACATCAAAATTCATATCAAATATGTTTCAACACCAAAGCCGTTTTCAACACTTACAGCACGTAGCCGTGCCTTCGGCTACTCCACTAGCAGTATGCCGAAACACATGCAACAGCATAGACGTATAATACTAGGCAAAATTTCGCCATGTTTAAATGAGTAAAGCCTTGTATTTAATATCACTGCCTGTAAACTCCATTCAAACCGGTACAATATGGGCACACCCTAGTAAAACCCCACACTTGAGAACACCATACACGAGCATATCACAGCGGATATCTCTACAGAAACTACCATCACACACGATGGCATCACCAAATAACAATAAGGACGGGACATCGCTCCCACGGCATTCGCTAAAACATTCTATTCGTCAATGATTCGGCGCGCCACATGGTATCCGCGTTAAATCGATCGTCAGCACAAGTTGTCTTTTCGTAATGTTTATTAACTTTCTGGAATCATGATTGTCCTATTTTATATACATTCATAAATTAAGTAAAATTGACAAAATAAATAGAATATAGTGAGATATAAAAGCATAAACGGATATTTTATTTAAATAATTCCGAATGAATAACGCGATGCGCTCCCCATAAAATCGTATGTCATTTTAATCACATCCAAAAATTTAATTTTTTTTTTTATAAA
Organism: Bactrocera oleae; assembly: GCF_042242935.1. Classification (NCBI taxonomy): domain Eukaryota; kingdom Metazoa; phylum Arthropoda; class Insecta; order Diptera; family Tephritidae; genus Bactrocera; species Bactrocera oleae. The sequence continues at coordinate 52,838,311 of NC_091537.1, read as the reverse complement.
TCCAGTTTTCACCAAAAATTTAAAAAATCCAAAATAACGCCATTTTCGAAGACCAAGAAAAGCTTGTATAGTTTGAACAACTTAACATTTTAACACTACTTCCGGAAAATTATTACTTTGTTTTTTACTTTTCGCTTTAGCGCATTTCCGATGGGATGCTAGGGTAAGTCTACCTCCGTTACTAGTCGTTTAAAACTTATCAATCTACCTACACTTTCTAGTCGTAGGGAAATGCTTGGCATAATATTCTTAGTGAAACTTTTGAATGGAACTGTTTGCAGTTATTTTCTCCTGTCTGAAATTAAATTTAATATCCCGGTTCGCCTTTCGAGGCAGTTTAGACCTTTACTGCAAAAATCCTGTAGATCAAATTTTGAACTAAACGAGCCATTCCGCCGTATATGTGATGATTTTAATTCTCATTCAAGCACATTTGACTTATCTGACTCAATTTTCAAAATTAAAAAGTCTTTATTGTTTTCTCTTAATAAATGAAAATGTAACAATATATTATATTGTAACTTTAGATCTTAGCTGTTGAAATTTTTGTTTCTGTAGCTGAGCAGTTTTAGATCTCAACACTTAAAAAACTCTCTTGCCTTTTCTGACTCGGCTAATTCCGCACGTATGCGGATTGCGCCCCTCGCGTCGGTTGGCGGGAGGAGGGTAATCGTTGGATTTATTATTATGTGTTCCTTTGCCCTCAACAATAGTCTGCAGTCTTTTATTCACAGAAACATCATTTTGAGTAAGGATTGAGGATTATTTTTGCTTTTAACTTTGCGTTCTCGACATTTCGTACGAAATACCTAAAATACATAAGATTAACATATTTACATAAATAGTTTATGAAAAAAATATCTCTGTACAAGTTTTATTTGGTTCAGTGTTAATAAATCAAACACCCTTTGCACAAAAAGGGCCTTCAAGATATGTCAGATCCGTAAAGGGACCATAACTTTTCAGGTTCGCAGAGATTCGAATGCGACCACCTTAGTGGATATGCCTTTATTTTTACAGAAAATATCGGTTAATTTTAGAGAAATATATAACAAAATTGACGAGCACTTTTTCTCTATATCAATTTGCAAAATCGGTTCAGTACTTTCCGTAGGGCCCATATCCCTAATATTAGAATTTAAAAATTCCGGTTGCCTTTATATCGGTCGATATATAAGATCTATTATTAGGAGTAAATAACCAAAATGTAACATATCTAACATTATAAGATATATTGTATATTGTGGAGAATATGGGTGAAATCCTCTACACTAATTACCCAGCGCACATATACTACTTAAAATTAGTAATTGTGCTCTTAACATAATGAATTGCGCCCTCAGGTTGATTTTTCTCTGATATATCCGATAATAAAAACTATCGATATGAGTTTGTACTATACGTATTAACACAGTTCTAATGTGATGAATATAGTGGTTTCTGTTGCCTAGATATATTCGACTTGTAATGTAACATACATCCCAGACATACAGCAAAAAGTAGTAATGATGGTGAGGGAAAGTTGAGTATATTACTTAGTACATCCTTACTTGTTAATATTGGTGTGATAACCTAAGGTAAGCAATTGGAGCAGGTTTGGCTTTGATTTAAGAAGCTTATGTTTAATTTCAAGTGCGAATTTTTGACAATCCTCCAACAGCAACCTTTTCAACTCTTTTTGTTTCTAGATGCTGCTGTGCTAGAATTGCACAATGCCTGATTAGTGTTTTGGATCTTTGTCTTTATAGAAACGGCACTATTATGGCATAGATTACTGTAGTCCAGGGAAGAAGCATCCTTTTTTCGTTTATGACAAATTTCTACCGATTTGCAGAAATAATCACGAAACAGTTGGTACATCGTATGACTTATCTAATTAATGTTGTACATCAATAGCCAGTTTTCGAGCAGATAACCTCGGATTTGTTTAAATTTTTCGGAAAATATATCGCTGACTGCTCCTGTTACAAATTTAATTTTACGTTGCTCTTATTTATCATCCGATTTTCTCGAACAACCTGTTTATTTATATGTTGTAGAAATTAGAGATTTAGAACCAATTCTAGATGTTCAATTATGTTTTAGCGACCAATTTTTATAAGCACGCATCATGCTGTACAAGTATGGTATAATAGTTTTACTTAACAGCTGCTTATAACAATTATAAATAATTGAGTTAGATATAGAGTTATATATAAATATAAATGATTAGCATGACGAAAAAATTAACTGTTTGTCTGCCCGTCTATTCGTTCGTCCGTTCGTGCAACCGATAATTTAATTAAATATTATAATATCTTGATGAAACTTGGTACCAGGTATGGAATTTCACAATTTTTAATTGTGCCGAATTTGGTCCAAAAAATGTGCGAAAATGTAGTTGAGAGTGCTGAAATTAATTAAATTCGAATAAATTTTCATACAATTTTTTTTTTAAACATTAATGAAAACAAAAACGTAAATTAACAACTTGCCACTTACAAATCAAATCCGGGGAAATACTTTCCAGTGTTGACAAAACCTTATATTAAACAAGAAGAAACTTTATTTTCGGTTGCACCGAAGCTATAATACCCCTCACAAATACAAAGGTTCCTTACAAAAACTTGATTCCGATCTAATTTCATGAGGATACTTAGTCAAATAGAAAAGTTTTCCATGTAAGTGCTTTATTTCGATCGTTCAGTTAATATGGCAGCTATATGCTATAGTCATCCGATCTATAAAATTTCTTCGGAGATTTCATTATTGTCTTAAATAATAATCCATGTCAAATTTCGTGAAGATAAATCGTCAAATGAAAAAGTTTTCCATACGAGCAATTGATTCCGATCGTTCAATTTGTATGGCAGCTACATATATGCTATAGTAATCTGATCTGAACAATTTCTATTTTCTATTACTTGATTCCGATTGTTCAGTTTGTATGGACACTATATGCTATAGTGGTCCGATATCGGCCGTTCCGACAAATGAACAGCGTCTTAATAAGGAAAGGACATGTGCAAAATTTCAGATCGATAGCTTAAAAACTGACGGACTAGTTCGCGTATATACCGTGGCAAACTTAATATACCCTGTTCAGGGTATAAAAATGTTGCGAAAGAATTCAACATTCACTATTCGACGAAATCGTGAAATCAAATTTGGTATATTATTAACTTATATTGAAGGTCATGTACTCACTTAGTTTTATTAATATATTTTAATCTCGTGAGCGAAAATGATATTAACCCTTATGTTAGTAACCGGGTACCCGCGGTGTATATGTGTGAATAGCTTAAAAAAATGCAATATTTCATTTTAAGCTTTCAAATCGTCGTTTTTTTTAACTTAAAATAAAGCTATTTGTGAGTTCATTTAATTGATTTATTATACTCTCGCAACCTGTTGCTACAGAGTATAATAGTTTTGTTCACCTAACGGTTGTTTGTATCACCTAAAACTAATCGAGTTAGATATAGGGTTATGTATATATAAATGATCAGGATGAAGAGACGAGTTGAAATCCGGGTGACTGTCTGTCCGTCCGTGCAAGCTCTAACTTGAGTAAAAATTGAGATATCTTTATGAAACTTGGTAGACATGTTTCTTGGTACCGTGAGACGGTTGGTATTGCAGATGGGCGTAATCGGACCACTGCCACGCCCACAAAACGCCATTAATCAAAAACAAATAACTTGCCATAACTAAGCTCCGCAATAAGATACGCGACTGTTATTTGGTACACAGGATCACATTAGGGATTGGCATCTGCAGTTAAAACTTTTTTTTTAAAATTGGGCGTGGTCCCGCCTCTAATAGGTTTAATTTGCATATCTCCTAAGCCGCTAATGCTATAATAACAAAATATACTAGAAGCAAATGTTTTTAGCACTTCTATTGACGGTGTGAAAATAGTTGAAATCGGGTTGCAACTCCCCCACTCCCCATATAACGGTACTGTTAAAAACTACTAAAAGCGCGATAAATCAAGCACTAAACACGCCAGAGACATTAAATTTTATCTCTGAGATGGTATAAATTGGCTTTATAGGAACCGCGTTCAAAATTAGTCAGTGGGCGTGGCACAGCCCACTTTTAGGTGAAAACCCATATCTTGGGATCTGCTTAATCGATTTCAACCAAATTCGGTGCATAACGTTCTTTTCATGTTTCTATGTCATAGTGCGAAAATGGGCGAAATCGGACTACAACCACGCTTACTTCCCATGTAACACCATTTTCAATTCCATCTGATTCTTTCACTTTCCACTATGCAAATCAGGTAACAATGATTATATCGGGGTAAAACTTTGCGTGAATAATGCAATTAAAGTCGGCCACCTTGCGGCCAAAAATTGTCTAAATCGAACCGAAACTGTTCAAACCCCTAAGTACAAAATATATGGACCCCATTGCCTATAGTTGACCTTCTACCGAAAATATCAGTCAATCCACAAAGAAATCTCAAACGAGTATACCATTTGACTTTGCGAGAGTATAAAATGTTCGGTTACATCCGAACTTAGCCCTTCCTTACTTGTTTTTTTTTGTTTTTTTTTTTTTTTAAATAAGCTTAAACTCTAGCCATCGACCATATCAACCGGGTACCCACAGTGGAAAGCATAGGGAAAAAATTGTATATAATTTCTATTAATGCATGCAACTAAATTGTATTAAAAAAATAAAGAAATATTAGACTTTTTTTATAATTAATCACATTGAACACATTGTACACGATTAACTGAGTGCTCGTCACACACAGGTTGGTGACAATTGGCACAGGCCTTACGTGTCTTTCGCCGTCTTCTTATTGGTAAAGCATTGCAAACATGACAAGTTCCTGTTACTTTTTTCTTTCCGGTTTTATCTTTTGGAGTCTCTGCACCAGGATTTATCACGACTGTTTCTGTCAGCATATGGTTTAATACACTTTCAATGGCATTTTTGTTGAGAAGTAGCTCATTACTCGTGGACTCGCCGTGCGATGTTCAATCATCGGTAATGCAAGTTCTTCACTTAGCTTAATATTTATCAAAAGAAAATTATTATTTCTGGTTTTCATTTAGCGTCATCACCAACTGATATATCTGAATGCATTGTAGATATCAGAATGACAGCTTTCTTTTTTTTATGAACTTAGGAACACATGGTAACCTTTTCGTGAAATCCAAAAACTGTGGAATACTGCTCCCGTGTCTTATTCGCTATCATAACACTAGAGATGTAAGATTCATTATTTTTTAGCATCCCAACAATGGTAATATTCCATGCAGATGTTTCTACCACTACCTCGGTACGGAGCCGCCAATTCTTTCACTACTCTTTCACCCTGATTTTTTCTCGAGTATTATTTGTTTTGCCAGTGTACATAATCCCTTGCAAAGAATACGCGTTTTCTGTATCATAAATCCACCAGATCTTAATACCACACTTAGCTGGTTTCGATGGAATATATTGACATTGTACATACAACACGAATTGGAGCTGCCTTGTCTTCTTTTTTACGTTCACTTTGAGTATTACCATTGTCGAATCGCAAAAAACGCAGAATATTATGGAATCTCGTTAATCCCATCGTCGCGCGATACAGCGGATAAGAATTGGAGTGCCACATGTCATGATCTGTATTCGAATTATTTGCTCCAGCACAAATCAAGATTCCGAAGAACCAATAAATTTCGGGTATCGTAACGGGTTTCCATTGATGCTGTAAGTTTGTATGGTTCGGATTGTACTCTTGGAAAATTGTTTCAGCTTTTTTATTAGTGTGACGGACGATTATATCAACCATTTCGTAAGTAAATATTTTTTTGAAAGTCTCGCTAATTGACAACGTTTCCGTACTGCGATGAGGCCTACTCCGCCGGCGTACAACATTATGAGCTGCGGTCTGATGCTGAGTTGGTGGAGTTTTGTTCCACACTGTTTTATCTTTGGCAATAAAACTCCCAGATGGTTCTTGAGCTCTTCCTAAAATAATAATAACAACATTAATTAATTATTTAAGAAAAATAATTATTATTTCAATCATTGCTAAGAACAAATATTTTACTACCTTCAGGCTCAGCTGTTTCTACTTCATTGTCATCATCTTCACTCTCGCTGCTCTCAACTTTTTCTTCTTCTTCTACTGCTGAATTCTCTTTAGCGATTTCTTCTGTATCTTCAGAATCTTCTGGTTGGTCACGCACTGAATTTCCTTGTTGATTTTGATGTCTAGCTCTATTTGCTGGAATCCAGTCTTCGTCATCGCTATCAGAAACCCTACTCGAATCACTGTCGTGTTCTCCAAGTATTTTCCTCAAGTACTCATTCCTTTGGGTTGCACTTAACCTAATAAATTAGATATTATGTTATATACGTCGTAAATAATTATAATTATATTACACAAAATTGTAATTAAAATATTTACAAATGTTAGATATATGTAACGTTTACGTACCGAGCATAGTCAGCTCTCGATAACTGTTCCATAGCTTTATTTTTCACTGTAAAGAGAACAATATATGAAACACGTCTGATCCCACTAAAAATCTGTTGCATACTAAAAAATGCTCGAATCTAGTGCGTGATAGAAAACAAAGAAATAACCTTGAGTTTTTCTTTCTCTCTCGAACGGCATCTGCTCGGCTCCGAACAATAAAAGCCGGCCGACTACCTGGAGTGTCCCAAATAGGTTTCAGATGTCATTCTCGATTCTACGTTGTTATTTTTTTCTTTAAATTGTCACTGACTATTAATAATTGAATTTTTAATACTCAGATCGTGGCACCCGGTTGCTAAAAGGCGTCGGTAAAGTTGGTTACTAACATGAGGGTTAAATGAGCTATGCCTGCCCCTTGTAGTATTTAATATCACTGCCTCTAAACTCCATTCAAACCAGTACAATATGGGCACACCCTAGTAAAACCTTACACTTGAGAACACCATACACGAGCATATCACAGCGGATATCTCTACAGAATATACCATCACACACGATGGCATCACCAAATAACAATAAGGACGGGATCATCGCCCCCATGGCATTCGCTAAAACATTCTATTCGTCAATGATTCGGCGCGCCACATGATATACAATTTGAGACCGATCCGAGTTAAATCGATCGTCAGCACCCGCAAGTTGTCTTTTCATAATGTTTATTAACTTTCTAGAACCATAATTGTCCTATTTTACATACATTCATAAATTAAGTAAAATTGACAAAATAAATAGAATATAGTGAGATTATATACAAGCTTAAACGGATATTTTATTTAAATAATTCCGAATGAATAACGCGGTGCGCTCCCCATAAAGTCGTATGTCATTTTAATACATCCAAAAATTTAAATTTATTTTTATAAATCCAGTTTTCCAAAAATTTAAAAAATCCAAAATAACGCCATTTTCCAAGACCAAGAAAAAGCTTGTATAGTTTGAACAACTTGACATTTTAACACTACTTCCGGAAAATTATTACTTTGTATGTGTTCCTTTGCCCTCAATAATAGTTTGCAGTCTTTTATTCACAGAAGCTTCATTTTGAGTAAGGATTGCGGATTATTTTTGCTATTAACTTTGCGTTCTCGACATTTCGTACGAAATACTTAAAATACATAAGATGAACATATTTACATAAATAGTTTATGAGAAAAAATATCTCTGTACAAGTTTTTTTGGTTCACTGTATATAAATCAAACACCCTTTGCATAAATAGGGCCTTCAAGATATGTCAGATCCCGCCGAAAAATGTGCCGTAAAGAGACCATAACTTTTCAGGTTAGTGTTTTGGATCTTTGTCTTTATAGAAACGGAACTATTATGGCATAGATTTCTGTAGTCCAGGGAAAAAGCATCCTTTTCTTGCTTACGACTAATTTCTACCGATTTGCAATAATAATCACGAAACACCTGGCAGGCAGTTGGTGCATTGTATGACTTCTCTAATTAATGTTGTACATCAATAGCCATTTTTCAAGCAGATAGCCTCGGATTTGTTAAAATTTTTCGGAAAATATATCGCTGACTGCTCCCGTTACAAATTTTATATTACGTTGCTCTTATTTATCATCCGATTTTCTCGAACAACCTGTTTATTTATATGTTGTAGAAATTAGAGATTTAGAACCAATTCTAGATGTTCAATTATGTTTTAGCGACCAATTTTTATAAGCACACATCATGCTGTACAAGTATGGTATAAAAGTTTCACTTAACAGCTGCTTATAACAATTATAACTAATTGAGTTAGATATAGAGTTATATATAAATATAAATGATTAGGATGACTAAAAAATTAACTGTTTGTCTGCCCGTCCGTTCGTGCAAGCGATAATTTAATTATTATAATATCTTGATGAAACTTGGTACCAGGTATGGAATTTCACAATTTTTAATTGTGCCGAATTTGGTCCAAAACATGTGCGAAATCGTAGTTGAGAGTGCTGAAATTAATTAAATTCGAATAAATTTTCTATAAAATTTTTGTTTGAAACAATTAATTAATGAAAACAAAAACGTAAATTAGCAAATAAGTCACCTAGACTTAATAATTAGTTACATCAAGTTTTCTCCATAACTTCATTCTCACCTATCTATAGTCCAAATAATGTAATCAAAACAAGTAATGAAGGGCGAAGTTCAGGTGTTACGGAACATTTCCTACATTTGCCACTTACAAGTATCAAATCCGTGGAAATTCTTTCAAGTGTTAACAAAACCTTATATTAAACAAGAAGAAACTTTAATTTCGGTTGGACCGAAGCTATAATACCCCTCACAAATAAAAAAGTTTTCCATGCGAGTGCTTTATTTCGATCGTTCAGTTAATATGGCAGCTATACGCTATAGTCATCCGATCTATAAAATTTCTTCGGAGATTTCATTATTGTCTTAAATAATAATCCATGCCAAATTTCGTGAAGATAAATCGTCAAATGAAAAAGTTTTACATACGAGCACTTGATTCCGATCGTTCAGTTTGTATGGCAGCTACATATGTGCTATAGCAATATGATCTGAACAATTTCTATTCTCTTTGTATGGTAATTATATGGTATAGTGGTCCGACAAATGAACAGCATCTTAGTAAGGAAAGGACATGTGCAAAATTTCAGATCGATAGCTTAAAAACTGACGAACTAGTTCGCGTATATACCGTGGCAAACTTAATATACCCTGTTCAGGGTATAAAAATGTTGCGAAAGAATTCAACATTCAATATTCAACGAAATCGTGAAATCAAATTTGGTATATTATTAACTTATATTGAAGGTCATGTACTCATTTAATTTTTTTAATATTTTAATCTCGTGAGCGACAATTATATTAAGGAGGTATTCTAGTTTAGAAATACTTATAGATACTAATTATATCTCTGTTCAGATTGCGAAATCGTACTAACCTGGTGGGAAAAACAAGGAGCACATAGTTATGTACATATTCAATCGCACGTCAGTGCTGACAATCCTGCCGATCTACGTACAAGAGGGTTCAAACCCCTGCATTGCTGTTGCTATCATTAATTAGCTGATAATAGGCGTGTTTTATTTGACCAGAATGTTAAGCTATTAGCTTATTTTGTATGGAAGACTTAGCCAACATATTTATATTGGCTTGTCAAAACCTATCTTAGCTTGTATATTGAACTAGAGGCATTGCCAGTTCCACTTATTTTTTCATTCACAATAAGCAATCTTTTGCAAAAATTACAGATTTTGATGGATGGCTATTGAGTTAACATTAAGACAAAATACGAATATTTGTTTTCCGATGTTTTTTTTTGGTTTCTAGACTTCAAATTAACAAAATAAATATTTATGTATAGTATATTAACATACCGTATACAAATTTAAAAATTCAAACTAAAATTTTCTCCATGTCAGACATTTTGAAATACATATGTATATTGAATATCAGCTGACTGTTCTTGCCCGTAATGCCAACACAATACGAAAACATGAAATAAGCTAAGTGTGTTTTATTTGTCAACGATTTGGCTACTAGCTTATGACGGTCAAATGTAACACGCCTACTAAAGAGATCAATGAAATTAATAAAAAAATGAAATTAATAACAAAGCATTCATATATATTATAATAAATCTATAAGTCGTCCAAACAAAAATCCAATAAACCCACAAATAAGTTGCTTACCGTAAGCAAAAACGAGCACATCAAAATTCGTTTCAAATATGTTTCAACACCAAAGCCGTTTTCTACACTTACAGCACGTATGCCGTGCCTTCGGCTACTACACTAGCAGTACGCCGAAATTCATGCAACAGCATACACGTATAACAGTAGGCAAAATTTCGCTATGTTTAAATGAGCTAAGCCTGTCCCTTGTAGTATTTATTGTCACTACCTGAAAACTCCATTCAAACCGGAACAATATGGGCACACCCTAGTAAAACGCCACACTTGAGAACACCATACACGAGCATATCACAGCGGATATCTCTACCTTCACACACGATGGATTCACCAAATAACAATAAGGACGGGATCATCGCCCCCACGGCATTCGCTAAAACATTCTATTCGTCAATGATTTGGCGCGAGTTAGTGCCGTTTCACATTGGGACGCAAAAGAGTCTCATACCAGTTGATTGTGGGTGAGGGGACGACGAGGAAAGACGAAGGGACCGTGCCACTCGTGTTCGGGTGGCACGCTTTGTGTTCTTGTTCGTAACAGCTCGCTGCTACCCTTTTCAGCATTCCTTTTCACTTTCAAATCCTTTGAATGGTTGCAAGAGCGCTCGGTTTCAATTGAATTCGATCGCAAATTTGAGTTCTGTTATCTATTTTTGTATGTAATATGCAAATACGTATGCATAGAATAATAGAAATATTATGACAAATTGTAAATAAGGAGAAAATTAAGATATAGATTATGGAGTAAAGAAATTATGAATTTTTAATACGGAGTAAAGAAATTATGAGTTTTTAATACTTAAAGATTAGGAAATTCCTATTATAAATTTGGCCTTGAAAATATTAGTTGCGGATATTCAATACATTCTTGTGGATTAGGGAATTCCCGTCTTTAGTATTTCTTTGAAACTATTTAGCGGGTAGGTACTTGTATTATGCATATTGTTCTACCATATTCATGGTAATTCATTGCAAGCAAAATGTGTGACCATTATCCCAACATACAAATGAAATACGCAGCACGCAGTGTTGCGCGGTGTTGCGCAGTCGAACCGCACAAATATTTACGAAAATTTTGTGAAAAGGAATGCAGAAAAACTAGACTCGAGTTGCTGGACTCTTTTTGACCGTGTGAATGCCCAGAGCGACACCAAAAGAAAATTTGAAAAACCTCAGACTCTTTTGAATCCCTGTCTGAAACGGCACTTAACGACATAGCCGCACACCGCATACATATCTGCATACAATATGTGATCTCTACACTTCACATACACATCGTACATATACATATATACATACATACATAAATCATAGATACTTATATCTAAGTGACATAACATATCACTTATTAGACATAAATACACAAAATCAAAATAAGCATATGTAAACATATCTATCAGCTAACACACATTGTAAAATATAAATACTAGAGATAAGAACATATAACAATAGAAACGCACTATCAATAACAACCCAAATATAAGAATAGAAACTAATAGTTTTATCTGTTAGTAAACAGATAACTATCGATACAGCTCAATAGTATAAATAGCACTGAGATTTATGTAAACTAGTTAGTCTTAAGAATATCAATAAAGAGCACACATTTCGGTGCAGCTCAAAAGTATATTTCTTTCTACTCATATCGTGTAAACGATATTAATTCGCATCACATGATAAACGATTTGAGACCGATCCGCGTTAAATCGATCGTCAGAACCCGCAAGTTGTCTTTTCGTAATGTTTATTAACTTTCTAGAACCATAATTGTCCTATTTTACATACATTCATAAATTAAGTAAAATTGACAAAATAAATAGAATATAGTGAGATATACAAGCATAAACGGATATTTTATTTAAATAATTCAGAACTCGGTGCGCTCCTCATAAAATCGTATGTCATTTTAATCACATCCAAAAATTTAAATTTATTTTTATAAATTCAGTTTTCACCAAAAATTTAAAAAATCCAAAATAACGCCATTTTCGAAGACCAAGAAAAAGCTTGTATAGTTTGAACAACTTGACATTTTAACACTACTTTCGGAAAATTATTACTTTGTATATGTTCCTTTGCCCTCAATAATAGTTTGCAGTCTTTTATTCACAGAAGCTTCATTTTAAGTAAGGATTGAGGATAATTTTTGCTATTAACTTTGCGTTCTCGACATTTCGTACGAAATACCTAAAATACATAAGATTAACATATTTACATAAAGAGTTTATGAGAAAAAATATCTCTGTACAAGTTTTTTTTGGTTCACTGTATATAAATCAAACACCCTTTGCATAAATAGGGCCTTCAATGTCATCATATTTCAGATCCCGCCGAAAAATGTGCCGTAAAGGGACCATAACTTTTCAGGTTCGCAGAGATTCATATGCGATGACCTTAGTGGATATGCCTTTATTTTTACAGAAAATATCGGTTAATTTTAGAGACATATATGTAGGAGCAATACGGTAGCTCGACAAAGACGAAATGGGTTTTACTGACTATTGGCACTACGGACTGAACGAAGCGTCCATCACAGTAACGGTCGATATACTTATAGTTTTTTAGCACATAAGCACAAGCATTGTAACCATCGAAGCGAGTGAACGTTTTTATTTTGCCGGAGTTGTGGTAGAATAAATGAACTATGAACGGTACTGGTTGTGTGTTTTAGTGTATTCACCATTGGATATTTGAATGGAATCCTACAAATTTACGGGCTCGTCCGGGATGAACTTTTAAATTAAAACGAAAAGTGTCTACATAAAATATTTGAGCATGCAGTGAAAATTTAATAAACTACATACATTACCTACCTATTATTTAATATTTTGTCTACATCATCATCAGCGTGCACAAGAAAACAGAGGAAAATAATATACTAATCAACAAAAAACAATAAAAAATAATAAAGGTGTTCATAATCGCGCGCGCCGCTGTTCTTTCTATCGATCGTAAGCGTCGACAGAGCTGTTAGTGTTTGTCAATGTACTAAATGCACACTGGTTATAGTGTTAAAAATGTAAAGCGGAATACAAAGTAAAAAACGAAATTGTAACAAATAAAAATTGAGTGAATGGAAAACCAAAGAAAGTGTTTAAAGATGAGAAACGACCAAAATTATTAAAAAGTCGAAATAATAACTATAAGCGACGCGCAGACCAGCAGTGAAGCAACGGTTACGACGCTGCACACTATAAGCGACGCGCAGGCCAGCAGTAATGCAACAGCAATATCGCTGAAAAGCAGAGGTGACGAGCAAGTAGCATCAGCAACGAGTACAGTCAACAACAGATAGTGGTGGCAGCGGTGGGATAGCCGATAGCAGTAACTGCAGATTAGTATCACTTATTTTAAATTATTTAAGTTTTGATTAATTGTTTAGATGGAATGAGAAATGCTAATTTGAATTTGTAAAAGTATATACCTAAAAGATACGGTTGTTCGGATATAAAATTGAAGTGTAATTCGCCGATTTATCACGATTGTAAGATGGACGCTGAGACAATTAGGGCAATGACGGTAGAGACGCTAAAAGAAAAGTTAAGGGAGCTAGGGTTGAACGTTACAGGCAGAAAAAAAGAATTGCCTGCTACAACATTTAGTTTTCGGGGACGAGCAAGCTGAGGACGAAAGCGCGAATGAATCGACAAATTCATCTTATGCTGACGCCGTAGCTGCTTCATCAAATACGCAAAAGATGTTGTTTACACTGCGTGACGTTCAAGACAGCGTTTCAGATTTTTATGAAAATGATGCTTGTGACGTTCACCACTGGGTTGTAGAATTTGACGAGATAGCTGACACATTAGGGTGGAATAATCTACAACGGTTTGTATATGCGAAGCAGTTGCTCAAGGGGGCAGCGAAATGGTTTGTGCGTGGGTTGATGGGTGTAAGAGACTGGAGTAGTTTGAAGCGCTCTCTTATTGATGAGTTTGGGGAAAAATAATGTGCGTCCGAAGTGCATCGTGTATTAAGAAATAAACGTAAACAAACAAAAGAAAGTTTACAAGAATATTTATACTCAATCATCGAAATCGGTAAGCCAATATCGCTCGATGAAAAGAGTATAATAGAATATTTTGTAGATGTTATACCTGACGCTAAAACAAACAAGGGAATTTTATATCAAGCAAAGACAGTGGGCGAATTGAAGGAACAAATTCTCATATACGAGAAAGTTAGGGGTGTACAAATAGCTGCAAACAAAGGATACGTGGAACAGATTGCGACAGAAAGTAAAGGGTTGATGAAAAAGGAGTGTTTAAAATGTGACAAAGAAGGTCATATAGCGAGGGACTGTCCGGAAGCCCGATCGAGTAAGATTATTTGTTTTAAGTATAATAAAAGGGGACATTATGCGCAGCAATGTAAAGAGCAGAGAGACCGAATGATTAAAAGTGAGCATGTAAATACGGTGGATAGCAGAGTGGAAACGTCTGTCAGTAAAGGTGAAATTATTTTCGTTGATGCCACTATCAATGGCTTTACCTTTAATGCATTAGTAGATACAGGATGCATTGCGTGTATCATGAGGTATGATACCCTATTGATGTTAGGAGAGATAGATCTAACTGGGGAAAAACAGAGATTGTTTGGTATTGGCAAAGGCGTGCTTACGACATTAGGCAGCTTTACGGCCGAAATGACAGTAGAGAGACTCTCATGGAACGTAACATTTCACGTGGTTAAGGAACGTGGTATTCCGTATGCAGCAATGATCGGAAATGACGTACTTCAGGAGGTTGAGTTAGTTTTCAGGAAAGGTAGTGTTGAGTTCAGAAAACCTATGAAGGCTGCTGGGATAGCAGCGAGGCACACCGGAGCTGGGATGGGTTCTGAGGGTGTGTCTGGTGGTGTTGAAGGGATTGTGTCAACTCACCGTGAGTTAAGAGACTACGGGGATAGTCAGGGAAGGTTTTCAGGGAAAAAAAGGACATTATTAAATCCGTAGTAGAAACAGGACCTGAAGTCATGGGTGACAAAGGTTTAATTGAAGAGTTTGAAGTACTGTGTTCAATTGAAACTGGAATATGCGAGGAGACAGATCGAGTGGATCTATCGCATCTGTCAGCGCACGATGCTAAAGTAGTAAGCAGTTGGATTGATAGTTACTACTCTAAGAAGCCTAGTCGAAGCGAGTGAACGTTTTTATTTTGTCGGAGTTGTGGTAGAATAAATGAACTATGAACGGTGCTGGTTGTGTGTTTTAGTGTATTCACTATTGGATATTTCAATGGAATCCTGCATATGTAATAAAATTGAGGAGCAATTTTTTCTCTATATCAATTTGCAAAATCGGTTCAGTACTTTCCGTAGGGCCTATATCCCTGATATTAAAATTTAAAAATTCCGGTTGCCTTTATATCGGTCGATATATAAGATCTATTATTAAGAGTAAATAACCAAAATGTAACATATCTAACATTATAAGATATATTATATATTGTGTAGAATATGGGTGAAATCCTCTACACTAATTACTCAGCGCCCATACACTACTTACAATTAGTAATTGTGCTCTTAACATAATGAATTGCGCCCTCAGCTTGATTTTTGTCTGATATATCTGATAATAAAAACTATCGATATGAGTTTGTACTATACCTATTAACACAGTTTTAATGCTATAATATAGTTGTTTCTGTTGCCTAGATGTATTTGACTTTTAATGTAACATACATCCCAGACATACAGCAAAAAGTAGTAATGATGGTGAGGGAAAGTTGAGTATATTACTTGTTTGTATTTGTGTGATAACCTAAGGTAAGCAATTGGAGCAGGTTTGGCGTTGATTTAAGAAGCTTATGTTTAATTTCAAGTGCGAATTTTTGACAATCCTCCAACAGCAACCTTTTCAACTCTTTTTGTTTCTAGATGCTGCTGTGCTAGAATTGCACAATCCCTGATTAGTGTTTTGGATCTTTGTCTTTATAGAAACGGAACTATTATGGCATAGATTACTGTAGTCCAGGGAAGAAGCATCCTTTTTTTGTTTATGACAAATTTCTACCGATTTGCAGTAATAATCACGAAACAGTTGGTACATTGTATGACTTCTCTAATTAATGTTGTACAATCAAACCCCTGCATTGCTGTTGCTATAATTAATTAGCTGATAATAGGCGTGTTTTATTTGACCAGAATGTTAAGCTATTAGCTTATTTTGTATGGAAGACTTAGCCAACATATTTATATTGGCTTGTCAAAACCTATCTTAGCTTGTATATTGAACTAGAGGCATTGCCAGTTCCACTTATTTTTTCATTCACAATAAGCAATCTTTTGCAAAAATTACATATTTTGATGGATGGCGATTGAGTTAAAATTAAGACAAAACACGAACATTTGTTTTCCGATTTTTTTTTTTGGTTTCTAGACTTCAAATGAACAAAATAAATATTTATGTATAGTATATTAACATACCGTATACAAATTTAAAAATTCAAACTAAAATTTTCTCCATGTCAGACATTTTGAAATACATATGTATATTGAATATCAGCTGACTGTTCTTGCCCGTAATGCCAACACAATACGAAAACATGAAATAAGCTAAGTGTGTTTTATTTGTCAACGATTTGGCTATTAGCTTATGACGGTCAAATATAACACGCCTACTAAAGAGATCAATGAAATTAATAAAAAAATGAAATTAATAACAAAACATTCATATATATTATAATAAATCTATAAGTCGTCCAAACAAAAATCCAATAAACCCACAAATAAAGTTGCTTACCGTAAGCACATATGAGCACATCAAAATTCGTATCAAATATGTTTCAACACCAAAGCCGTTTTCTACACTTACAGCACGTATGCCGTGCCTTCGGCTACTCCACTAGCAGTACGCCGAAATACGTGCAACAGCATACACGTATAACACTAGGCAAAATTTCGCCATGTTTAAATGAGCTAAGCCTGTCCCTTGTAGTATTTATTGTCACTACCTGAAAACTCCATTCAAACCGGAACAATATGGGCACACCCTAGTAAAACGCCACACTTGAGAACACCATACACGAGCATATCACAGCGGATATCTCTACCTTCACACACGATGGATTCACCAAATAACAATAAGGACGGGATCATCGCCCCCACGGCATTCGCTAAAACATTCTATTCGTCAATGATTTGGCGCGAGTTAACGACATAGCCGCACACCGCATACATATCTGCATACAATATGTGATCTCTACACTTCACATACACATCGTACATATACATATATACATAAATACATAAATCATAGATACTTATATCTAAGTGACATAACATATCACTTATAAGACATAAATACACAAAATCAAAATAAGCATATGTAAACATATCTATCAGCTAACACACATTGTAAAATATAAATACTAGAGATAAGAACATATAACAATAGAAACGCACTATCAATAACAACCCAAATATAAGAATAGAAACTAATAGTTTTATCTGTTAGTAAACAGATAACTATCGATACAGCTCAATAGTATAAATAGCACTGAGATTTATGTAAACTAGTTAGTCTTAAGAATATCAATAAAGAGCACACATTTCGGTGCAGATCAAAAGTATATTTCTTTCTACTCATATCGTGTAAACGATATTAATTCGCATCACATGATATACGATTTGAGACCGATCCGCGTTAAATCGATCGTCAGCACCCGCAAGTTGTCTTTTCGTAATGTTTTTTAACTTTCTAGAACCATAATTGTCCTATTTTACATACATTCATAAATTAAGTAAAATTGACAAAATAAATAGAATATAGTGAGATATACAAGCATAAACGGATATTTTATTTAAATAATTCAGAACTCGGTGCGCTCCTCATAAAATCGTATGTCATTTTAATCACATCCAAAAATTTAAATTTATTTCTATAAATCTAGTTTTCACCAAAAATTTAAAAAATCCAAAATAACGCCATTTTCGAAGACCAAGAAAAAGCTTGTATAGTTTGAACAACTTGACATTTTAACACTACTTCCGGAAAATTATTACTTTGTATGTGTTCCTTTGCCCTCAATAATAGTTTGCAGTCTTTTATTCACAGAAGCTTCATTTTGAGTAAGGATTGCGGATTATTTTTGCTATTAACTTTGCGTTCTCGACATTTCGTACGAAATACCTAAAATACATAAGATTAACATATTTACATAAAGAGTTTATGAGAAAAAATATCTCTGTACAAGTTTTTTTTGGTTCACTGTATATAAATCAAACACCCTTTGCATAAATAGGGCCTTCAATGTCATCATATGTCAGATCCCGCCGAAAAATGTGCCGTAAAGGGACCATAACTTTTCAGGTTCGCAGAGATTCATATGCGATCACCTTAGTGGATATGCCTTTATTTTAACAGAAAATATCGGTTAATTTTAGAGATAGATATAATAAAATTGAGGTGCAATATCTATATCAATTTGCAAAATCGGTTCAGTACTTCAGTGCAGCGCCCATATCCCTAATATTAGAATTAAAAAATTCCGGTTGCCTTTATATCGGTCGATATATAAGATCTATTATTAAGAGTAAATAACCAAAATGTAACATATCTAACATTATGAGATATATTATATATTGTGAAGAATATGAGTGAAATCCTCTACACTAATCACCCAGCGCCCATACACTACTTACAATTTGTAATTGTGATCTTAACTTAATGAATTGCGCCCTCCGGTTGATTTTCCTTTGATATATCCGATAATAAAAACTATCGATATGAGTTTGTACATACGTATTAACACAGTTCTAATGTTATGAATATAGTGGTTTCTGTTGCCTAGATATATTCGACTTGTAATGTAACATACATCCCAGACATACAGCAAAAAGTAGTAACGATGGTGAGGGAAAGTCGAGTATATTACTTAGTACATCCTTACTTGTTAATATTTGTGTGATAACCTAAGGTAAGCAATTGGAGCAGGTTTGGCGTTGATTTAAGAAGCTTATGTTTAATTTCAAGTGCGAATTTTTGACAATCCTCCAACAGCAACCTTTTCAACTCTTTTCGTTTCTAGATGCTGCTGTGCTAGAATTGCACAATGCCTGATTAGTGTTTTGGATCTTTGTCTTTATAGAAACGGAACTATTATGGCATAGTTTCTGTTGCCTAGATATATTCGACTTGTAATGTAACATACATCCCAGACATACAGCAAAAAGTAGTAAAGATGGTGAGGGAAAGTCGAGTATATTACTTAGTACATCCTTACTTGTTAATATTTGTGTGATAACCTAAGGTAAGCAATTGGAGCAGGTTTGGCGTTGATTTAAGAAGCTTATGTTTAATTTCAAGTGCGAATTTTTGACAATCCTCCAACAGCAACCTTTTCAACTCTTTTCGTTTCTAGATGCTGCTGTGCTAGAATTGCACAATGCCTGATTAGTGTTTTGGATCTTTGTCTTAGAAACGGAACTATTATGGCATAGATTACTGTAGTCCAGGGAAGAAGCATCCTTTTTTTGTTTATGACAAATTTCTACCGATTTGCAGTAATAATCACGAAACAGTTGGTACATTGTATGACTTCTCTAATTAATATTGTACATCAATAGCCATTTTTCGAGCAGATAGCCTTGGATTTGTTTAAATTTTTCGGAAAAGTATCGCTGACTGCTCGCGTTACAAATTTTATTTTACGTTGCTCTTATTTATCATCCGATTTTCTCGAACAACCTGTTTGTTTATATGTTGTAGAAATTAGAGATTTAGAACCAATTCTAGATGTTCGATTATCTTTCAGCGACCAATTTTCATACGCACGCATCATGCTGTACAAGTATTCACTTAACAGCTGCTTAAAACAATTATAACGGAGATTGCATAATTGAGTTAGATATAGAGTTATATATAAATATAAATAATTAGGATGACAAAAAATTAACTGTGAGTCAGCTAGTCTGTTCGTTCGTCCGTTCGTGCAAGCGATAATTTAATTAAATATTATAATATTTTGATGAAACTTGGTACCAGGTATGGAATTTCACAATTTTTAATTGTGCCGAATTTGGTCCAAAAAATGTGCGAAAATGTAGTTGAGAGTGCTGAAATAAATTAAATTCGAATAAATTTTCATACAATTTTTTTTTCAAACAATTAATTAATGAAAACAAAAACGTAAATTAACAAATAAGTCACCCAGACTTAATGATTAGTTACATCAAGTTTTCTCCTTAACTTCATTCTTACCTATCTATAGTCCAAATAATGTAATCAAAACAAGTAATGTATGGCGAAGCTCAGGTGTAACGGAACATTTGCTACACTTGCCACTTACAAGTATCAAATCCGGGGAAATACTTTCAAGTGTTGACAAAACCTTATATTAAACAAGAAGAAACTTTAATTTCGGTTGCACCGACGCTATAATACCCCTCACAAATACAAAGGTTCCTAACAAAACCTTGATTCCGATCTAATTTCATGAAGATACTTAGTCAAATAAAAAAGTTTTCCATGCAAGTGCTTTACTTCGATCATTCAGTTAATATGGCAGCTATATGCTATAGTCATCCGATCTATAAAATTTCTACGAAGATTTCATTATTGTCTTAAATAATAATCCATGCCAAATTTCGTGAAGATAAATCGTCAAATGAAAAAGTTTTACATACGAGCACTTCATTCCGATCGTTCAGTTTGTATGGCAGCTACATATATGCTATAGTAATCTGATCTGAACAATTTCTATTCTCTATTACTTGATTCCGATTGTTCAGTTTGTATGGACACTATATGCTATAGTGGTCCGATATCGGCCGTTCCGACAAATGAACAGCGTCTTAATAAGGAAAGGACATGTGCAAAATTTCAGATCGATAGCTTAAAAACTGACGGACTAGTTCGCGTATATACCGTGGCAAACTTAATATACCCTGTTCAGGGTATAAAAATGTTGCGAAAGAATTAAACATTCAATATTCGACGAAGTCGTGAAATCAAATTTGGTATATTATTAACTTATATTGAAGGTCATGTACTCATTTTATTTTTTTAATATTTTAATCTCGTGAGCGAAAATTATATTAAGGAGGTATTCTAGTTTAGAAATACTAATAGATACTAATTATATCTCTGTTCAGATTGCGAAATCGTACTAACCTGGTGGGAAAAACATGGAGCACATAGTTATGTACATATTCAATCGCACGTCACAAATACATGACATAGTAGGACCAGAGAACTTAAAACAATGAGAAGGTGCAAATTGAATTTTGTATGATGCTCGATTGGTTGGCTGAAAATTTGAGATCAAGGAGTTCACCACTTTCTGTACAGTTTAGCTGTTATTTAACAGAAATGAGAATGTTAACAACGTTCTCTGACAAAATACGTATCTACCAATATAAAGAGAAAAATGAAATGAAATGAATGAGAAAACAAGAAATACAAATGCCACTTCACATATGCATGATTATTTTTTGCGACATAAACGATTTTTATGATGAAAAAT
Organism: Bactrocera oleae; assembly: GCF_042242935.1. Classification (NCBI taxonomy): domain Eukaryota; kingdom Metazoa; phylum Arthropoda; class Insecta; order Diptera; family Tephritidae; genus Bactrocera; species Bactrocera oleae. The sequence goes on along the minus strand of NC_091537.1, from coordinate 52,816,723 downwards.
TGATAAATTATTATTATTTTGCACAAATGCTACATTGATAAAATGTGAAAGATTATGCAAAAAATGATATTTTACTGTTTTCATAATTTTCTAATTTCAATATTTACAGAATTAATAATTTATGTATGTACATCAATATGTTATATTATATAATATAATAATATATTATCAATTATCAATAAATACATGTGAGCGCACTGCTCTATATGTAAGTATGTATGTACAAATATGCATATGACCGCGCAAAATAAGTAATGCATACACAAATCTACATACAAGAATAATACAAACATTGTTGTACAAAAACAACAATTGTCTCAAATAGCATCAGCAGCAGAAATCAATATGGCAGCCAAATTGACAAATCCTAAATTTGTAGTAAATCACACACCAACAACATTTTCATTCATGAACGCTGGCGCACAAGCAATAAGCTAAGTCGTTTCATTCATAAAAGCAAACGCCTTACACATCTCCCCGAGCATGCGTTTGCCTACAAGCGTCTTTTCGCGACGATGGCAAAAGCTAAAAATCATAAATTGAACAAATTTCTGATATTCCCTCTAGAAGGGAAAAGTGACAACCCCTCAAATATGAGTATTAAAATATTTTAGAAGAAAAGTGACAACATAGTAAATTTGTCGATTTACAATTCAAGAAACTTTTTAGAGAAAATATTCAATATTCCTCTGATTTATGTATACAGTAAACCCCGGTTAAGTATCACTCCTCCAATTCCTCTTATCTGCCGGTGTCTTGCTGCATCTCACTTTTTTTTCTTAATTTTTTAAAGAAAACGGTAATTTTTTTTAAATACATAGAAATAATTTTTTTTGGTACCACTCGCTTAAGTACCACAATCGCTTATGTACTACAAAGCACAAAAAATCTGCATCTTTGGTTTTGGCACTTAACCGGGATTGACTGTATTTGTCAAAGAATTTACGTAAGTACGTTTGAATTTTTTGTACACACATTGACTTTGCACTTGCCCATATGCGATGTATGTTTGTAAGAGTGTGTATGGCACATCTCGGATTTTCTACCAACAACACCATGTTGTGACGCTTTGTCGTCGCGTCAGTTCTTCGACAGATTGACTCTTTGACATAAAAGCAAAAAATGTGTCAACGGAGATTTCACATGAAGTAATGAGTGTACATATCTACATAAAAATACATACAAATGTGTAAACGACATAATATATGTATGTCCTGTTACATATGTTTACACATGCATTTGAAAAGAAAAATTGAAGCATGAATGTGAAATACCAACGGCAAAACACAATTCTGTACTTTTATGACTCCATAATGGTGTCAAGTACAATTAATGAATTATTTTAAGAAATATATCAAAATACTTTATTAGTAATAATTTAAAAGTATTTTGATATATAACATAAAATAATTTAAAAAATAATAAATAATAGTTCAATAAAAGGGAATATATTTCAAATGGCATATCAATATTCCCAGTTTGGCATACATATTGTATTCTCTTCAATATTCGCCGTTTGGTTATGTTAAGAGAGCGTATGTTTACAGATTCACCGCTGTTATAAAAGCGAGAAATGTTATTTGTTTCTCGTGCATATGTGGTGAACTCCTTGATAAATTCCTACAAATTGTTCGCTGTCGAACCTGCACCTTCTCATTGTTTTAAGTTCTCTGGTAGGACCAGCCACTTGGCAAATCGTAGCCAGTGCTGACAATCCTGCCGATCTACGTACAAGAGGGTTCAAACCCCTGCATTGCTGTTGCTATCATTAATTAGCTGATAATAGGCGTGTTTTATTTGACCAGAATGTTAAGCTATTAGCTTATTTTGTATGGAAGACTTAGCCAACATATTTATATTGGCTTGTCAAAACCTATCTTAGCTTGTATATTGAACTAGAGGCATTGCCAGTTCCACTTATTTTTTCATTCACAATAAGCAATCTTTTGCAAAAATTACAGATTTTGATGGATGGCTATTGAGTTAAAATTAAGACAAAATACGAACATTTGTTTTCCGATTTTTTTTTTTTGGTTTCTAGACTTCAAATTAACAAAATAAATATTTATATATAGTATATTAACATACCGTATACAAATTTAAAAATTCAAACTAAAATTTTCTCCATGTCAGACATTTTGAAATACATATGTATATTGAATATCAGCTGACTGTTCTTGCCCGTAATGCCAACACAATACGAAAACATGAAATAAGCTAAGTGTGTTTTATTTGTCAACGATTTGGCTATTAGCTTATGACGGTCAAATATAACACGCCTACTAAAGAGATCAATGAAATTAATAAAAAAATGAAATTAATAACAAAACATTCATATCTATTATAATAAATCTATAAGTCGTCCAAACAAAAATCCAATAAACCCACAAATAAAGTTGCTTACCGTAAGCACATACGAGCACATCAAAATTCGTATCAAATATGTTTCAACACCAAAGCCGTTTTCTACACTTACAGCACGTATGCCGTGCCTTCGGCTACTCCACTAGCAGTACGCCGAAATACATGCAACAGCATACACGTATAACACTAGGCAAAATTTCGCCATGTTTAAATGAGCTAAGCCTGTCCCTTGTAGTATTTATTGTCACTACCTGAAAACTCCATTCAAACCGGAACAATATGGGCACACCCTAGTAAAACGCCACACTTGAGAACACCATACACGAGCATATCACAGCGGATATCTCTACAGAAAATACCATCACACACGATGGCATCACCAAATAACAATAAGGACGGGATCATCGCCCCCACGGCATTCGCTAAAACATTCTATTCGTCAATGATTTGGCGCGAGTTAACGACATAGCCGCACACCGCATACATATCTGCATACAATATGTGATCTCTACACTTCACATACACACCGTACATATACATATATACATAAATCATAGATACTTATATCTAAGTGACATAACATATCACTTATTAGACATAAATACATAAAATCAAAATAAGCATATGTAAACATATCTATCAGCTAACACACATTGTAAAATATAAATACTAGAGATAAGAACATAGAAACGCACTATCAATAACAACCCAAATATAAGAATAGAAACTAATAGTTTTATCTGTTAGTAAACAGATAACTATCGATACAGCTCAATAGTATAAATAGCACTGAGATTTATGTAAACTAGTTAGTCTTAAGAATATCAATAAAGAGCACACATTTCGGTGCAGCTCAAAAGTATATTTCTTTCTACTCATATCGTGTAAACGATATTAATTCGCATCACATGATATACGATTTGAGACCGATCCGCGTTAAATCGATCGTCAGCACCCGCAAGTTGTCTTTTCGTAATGTTTTTTAACTTTCTAGAACCATAATTGTCCTATTTTTACATACATTCATAAATTAAGTAAAATTGACAAAATAAATAGAATATAGTGAGATATACAAGCATAAACGGATATTTTATTTAAATAATTCAGAACTCGGTGCGCTCCTCATAAAATCGTATGTCATTTTAATCACATCCAAAAATTTAAATTTATTTTTATAAATTCAGTTTTCACCAAAAATTTAAAAAATCCAAAATAACGCCATTTTCGAAGACCAAGAAAAAGCTTGTATAGTTTGAACAACTTGACATTTTAACACTACTTCCGGAAAATTATTACTTTGTATATGTTCCTTTGCCCTCAATAATAGTTTGCAGTCTTTTATTCACAGAAGCTTCATTTTGAGTAAGGATTGCGGATTATTTTTGCTATTAACTTTGCGTTCTCGACATTTCGTACGAAATACCTAAAATACATAAGATTAACATATTTACATAAAGAGTTTATGAGAAAAAATATCTCTGTACAAGTTTTTTTTGGTTCACTGTATATAAATCAAACACCCTTTGCATAAATAGGGCCTTCAATGTCATCATATGTCAGATCCCGCCGAAAAATGTGCCGTAAAGGGACCATAACTTTTCAGGTTCGCAGAGATTCATATGCGATCACCTTAGTGGATATGCCTTTATTTTAACAGAAAATATCGGTTAATTTTAGAGATAGATATAATAAAATTGAGGTGCAATATCTATATCAATTTGCAAAATCGGTTCAGTACTTCAGTGCAGCGCCCATATCCCTAATATTAGAATTAAAAAATTCCGGTTGCCTTTATATCGGTCGATATATAAGATCTATTATTAAGAGTAAATAACCAAAATGTAACATATCTAACATTATGAGATATATTATATATTGTGAAGAATATGGGTGAAATCCTCTACACTAATCACCCAGCGCCCATACACTACTTACAATTTGTAATTGTGATCTTAACTTAATGAATTGCGCCCTCCGGTTGATTTTCCTTTGATATATCCGATAATAAAAACTATCGATATGAGTTTGTACATACGTATTAACACAGTTCTAATGTTATGAATATAGTGGTTTCTGTTGCCTAGATATATTCGACTTGTAATGTAACATACATCCCAGACATACAGCAAAAAGTAGTAACGATGGTGAGGGAAAGTCGAGTATATTACTTAGTACATCCTTACTTGTTAATATTTGTGTGATAACCTAAGGTAAGCAATTGGAGCAGGTTTGGCGTTGATTTAAGAAGCTTATGTTTAATTTCAAGTGCGAATTTTTGACAATCCTCCAACAGCAACCTTTTCAACTCTTTTCGTTTCTAGATGCTGCTGTGCTAGAATTGCACAATGCCTGATTAGTGTTTTGGATCTTTGTCTTTATAGAAACGGAACTATTATGGCATAGATTACTGTAGTCCAGGGAAGAAGCATCCTTTTTTTGTTTATGACAAATTTCTACCGATTTGCAGTAATAATCACGAAACAGTTGGTACATTGTATGACTTCTCTAATTAATATTGTACATCAATAGCCATTTTTCGAGCAGATAGCCTTGGATTTGTTTAAATTTTTCGGAAAAGTATCGCTGACTGCTCGCGTTACAAATTTTATTTTACGTTGCTCTTATTTATCATCCGATTTTCTCGAACAACCTGTTTGTTTATATGTTGTAGAAATTAGAGATTTAGAACCAATTCTAGATGTTCGATTATCTTTCAGCGAACAATTTTTATACGCACGCATCATGCTGTACAAGTATTCACTTAACAGCTGCTTAAAACAATTATAACGGAGATTGCATAATTGAGTTAGATATAGAGTTATATATAAATATAAATAATTAGGATGACAAAAAATTAACTGTGAGTCAGCTAGTCTGCTCGTTCGTCCGTTCGTGCAACCGATAATTTAATTAAATATTGTAATAATATCTTGATGAAACTTGGTACCCGGTATGGAATTTCACAATTTTTAATTGTGCCGAATTTGGTCCAAAAAATGTGCGAAAATGTAGTTGAGAGTGCTGAAATTAATTAAATTCGAATAAATTTGCATACAATTTTTTTTTCAAACAATTAATTAATGAAAACAAAAACGTAAATTAACAAATAAGTCACCCAGACTTAATGATTAGTTACATCAAGTTTTCTCCTTAACTTCATTCTTACCTATCTATAGTCCAAATAATGTAATCAAAACAAGTAATGTATGGCGAAGCTCAGGTGTAACGGAACATTTGCTACACTTGCCACTTACAAGTATCAAATCCGGGGAAATACTTTCAAGTGTTGACAAAACCTTATATTAAACAAGAAGAAACTTTAATTTCGGTTGCACCGACGCTATAATACCCCTCACAAATACAAAGGTTCCTAACAAAACCTTGATTCCGATCTAATTTCATGAAGATACTTAGTCAAATAAAAAAGTTTTCCATGCAAGTGCCTTACTTCGATCATTCAGTTAATATGGCAGCTATATGCTATAGTCATCCGATCTATAAAATTTCTTCGGAGATTTCATTATTGTCTTAAATAATAATCCATGCCAAATTTCGTGAAGATAAATCGTCAAATGAAAAAGTTTTACATACGAGCACTTCATTCCGATCGTTGAGTTTGTATGGCAGCTACATATATGCTATAGTAATCTGATCTGAACAATTTCTATTCTCTATTACTTGATTCCGATTGTTCAGTTTGTATGGACACTATATGCTATAGTGGTCCGATATCGGCCGTTCCGACAAATGAACAGCGTCTTAATAAGGAAAGGACATGTGCAAAATTTCAGATCGATAGCTTAAAAACTGACGGACTAGTTCGCGTATATACCGTGGCAAACTTAATATACCCTGTTCAGGGTATAAAAATGTTGCGAAAGAATTCAACATTCAATATTCGACGAAATCGTGAAATCAAATTTGGTATATTATTAACTTATATTGAAGGTCATGTACTCATTTTATTTTTTTAATATTTTAATCTCGTGAGCGAAAATTATATTAAGGAGGTATTCTAGTTTAGAAATACTAATAGATACTAATTATATCTCTGTTCAGATTGCGAAATCGTACTAACCTGGTGGGAAAAACATGGAGCACATAGTTATGTACATATTCAATCGCACGTCACAAATACATGACATAGTAGGACCAGCCACTTGGCAAATCGTAGCCAGTGCTGACAATCCTGCCGATCTACGTACAAGAGGGTTCAAACCCCTGCATTGCTGTTGCTATCATTAATTAGCTGATATAGGCGTGTTTTATTTGACCAGAATGTTAAGCTATTAGCTTATTTTGTATGGAAGACTTAGCCAACATATTTATATTGGCTTGTCAAAACCTATCTTAGCTTGTATATTGAACTAGAGGCATTGCCAGTTCCACTTATTTTTTCATTCACAATAAGCAATCTTTTGCAAAAATTACAGATTTTGATGGATGGCTATTGAGTTAAAATTAAGACAAAATACGAATATTTGTTTTCCGATTTTTTTTTTGGGTTTCTAGACTTCAAATTAACAAAATAAATATTTATGTATAGTATATTAACATACCGTATACAAATTTAAAAATTCAAACTAAAATTTTCTCCATGTCAGACATTTTGAAATACATATGTATATTGAATATCAGCTGTCTGTTCTTGCCCGTAATGCCAACACAATACGAAAACATGAAATAAGCTAAGTGTGTTTTATTTGTCAACGATTTGGCTACTAGCTTATGACGGTCAAATGTAACACGCCTACTAAAGAGATCAATGAAATTAATAAAAAAATGAAATTAATAACAAAACATTCATATATATTATAATAAATCTATAAGTCGTCCAAACAAAAATCCAATAAACCCACAAATAAAGTTGCTTACCGTAAGCACATACGAGCACATCAAAATTCGTATCAAATATGTTTCAACACCAAAGCCGTTTTCTACACTTACAGCACGTATGCCGTGCCTTCGGCTACTCCACTAGCAGTACGCCGAAATACATGCAACAGCATACACGTATAACACTAGGCAAAATTTCGCCATGTTTAAATGAGCTAAGCCTGTCCCTTGTAGTATTTATTGTCACTACCTGAAAAGTCCATTCAAACCGGAACAATATGGGCACACCCTAGTAAAACGCCACACTTGAGAACACCATACACGAGCATATCACAGCGGATATCTCTACAGAAAATACCATCACACACGATGGCATCACCAAATAACAATAAGGACGGGATCATCGTCCCCACGGCATTCGCTAAAACATTCTATTCGTCAATGATTTGGCGTGAGTTAACGACATAGCCGCACACCGCATACATATCTGCATACAATATGTGATCTCTACAATTCACATACACATCGCACATATACATATATACATACATACATAAATCATAGATACTTATATCTAAGTGACATAACATATCACTTATTAGACATAAATACACAAAATCAAAATAAGCATATGTAAACATATCTATCAGCTAAAACACATTGTAAAATATAAATACTAGAGATAAGAACATATAACAATAGAAACGCACTCTCAATAACAACCCAAATATAAGAATAGAAACTAATAGTTTTATCTGTTAGTAAACAGATAACTATCGATACAGCTCAATAGTATAAATAGCACTGAGATTTATGTAAACTAGTTAGTCTTAAGAATATCAATAAAGAGCACACATTTCGGTGCAGCTCAAAAGTATATTTCTTTCTACTCATATCGTGTAAACGATATTAATTCGCATCACATGATATACGATTTGAGACCGATCCGCGTTAAATCGATCGTCAGCACCCGCAAGTTGTCTTTTCGTAATGTTTTTTAACTTTCTAGAACCATAATTGTCCTATTTTTACATACATTCATAAATTAAGTAAAATTGACAAAATAAATAGAATATAGTGAGATATACAAGCATAAACGGATATTTTATTTAAATAATTCAGAACTCGGTGCGCTCCTCATAAAATCGTATGTCATTTTAATCACATCCAAAAATTTAAATTTATTTTTATAAATTCAGTTTTCACCAAAAATTTAAAAAATCCAAAATAACGCCATTTTCGAAGACCAAGAAAAAGCTTGTATAGTTTGAACAACTTGACATTTTAACACTACTTTCGGAAAATTATTACTTTGTATATGTTCCTTTGCCCTCAATAATAGTTTGCAGTCTTTTATTCACAGAAGCTTCATTTTGAGTAAGGATTGAGGATTATTTTTGCTATTAACTTTGCGTTCTCGACATTTCGTACGAAATACCTAAAATACATAAGATTAACATATTTACATAAAGAGTTTATGAGAAAAAATATCTCTGTACAAGTTTTTTGTGGTTCACTGTATATAAATCAAACACCCTTTGCATAAATAGGGCCTTCAATGTCATCATATGTCAGATCCCGCCGAAAAATGTGCCGTAAAGGGACCATAACTTTTCAGGTTCGCAGAGATTCATATGCGATCACCTTAGTGGATATGCCTTTATTTTAACAGAAAATATCGGTTAATTTTAGAGATAGATATAATAAAATTAAGGTGCAATATCTATATCAATTTGCAAAATCGGTTCAGTACTTCAGTGCAGCGCCCATATCCCTAATATTAGAATTAAAAAATTCCGGTTGCCTTTATATCGGTCGATATATAAGATCTATTATTAAGAGTAAATAACCAAAATGTAACATATCTAACATTATGAGATATATTATATATTGTGAAGAATATGAGTGAAATCCTCTACACTAATCACCCAGCGCCCATACACTACTTACAATTTGTAATTGTGATCTTAACTTAATGAATTGCGCCCTCCGGTTGATTTTCCTTTGATATATCCGATAATAAAAACTATCGATATGAGTTTGTACATACGTATTAACACAGTTCTAATGTTATGAATATAGTGGTTTCTGTTGCCTAGATATATTCGACTTGTAATGTAACATACATCCCAGACATACAGCAAAAAGTAGTAACGATGGTGAGGGAAAGTCGAGTATATTACTTAGTACATCCTTACTTGTTAATATTTGTGTGATAACCTAAGGTAAGCAATTGGAGCAGGTTTGGCGTTGATTTAAGAAGCTTATGTTTAATTTCAAGTGCGAATTTTTGACAATCCTCCAACAGCAACCTTTTCAACTCTTTTCGTTTCTAGATGCTGCTGTGCTAGAATTGCACAATGCCTGATTAGTGTTTTGGATCTTTGTCTTTATAGAAACGGAACTATTATGGCATAGTTTCTGTTGCCTAGATATATTCGACTTGTAATGTAACATACATCCCAGACATACAGCAAAAAGTAGTAAAGATGGTGAGGGAAAGTCGAGTATATTACTTAGTACATCCTTACTTGTTAATATTTGTGTGATAACCTAAGGTAAGCAATTGGAGCAGGTTTGGCGTTGATTTAAGAAGCTTATGTTTAATTTCAAGTGCGAATTTTTGACAATCCTCCAACAGCAACCTTTTCAACTCTTTTCGTTTCTAGATGCTGCTGTGCTAGAATTGCACAATGCCTGATTAGTGTTTTGGATCTTTGTCTTAGAAACGGAACTATTATGGCATAGATTACTGTAGTCCAGGGAAGAAGCATCCTTTTTTTGTTTATGACAAATTTCTACCGATTTGCAGTAATAATCACGAAACAGTTGGTACATTGTATGACTTCTCTAATTAATATTGTACATCAATAGCCATTTTTCGAGCAGATAGCCTTGGATTTGTTTAAATTTTTCGGAAAAGTATCGCTGACTGCTCGCGTTACAAATTTTATTTTACGTTGCTCTTATTTATCATCCGATTTTCTCGAACAACCTGTTTGTTTATATGTTGTAGAAATTAGAGATTTAGAACCAATTCTAGATGTTCGATTATCTTTCAGCGACCAATTTTCATACGCGTGCATCATGCTGTACAAGTATTCACTTAACAGCTGCTTAAAACAATTATAACGGAGATTGCATAATTGAGTTAGATATAGAGTTATATATAAATATAAATAATTAGGATGACAAAAAATTAACTGTGAGTCAGCTAGTCTGTTCGTTCGTCCGTTCGTGCAAGCGATAATTTAATTAAATATTATAATATCTTGATGAAACTTGGTACCAGGTATGGAATTTCACAATTTTTAATTGTGCCGAATTTGGTCCAAAAAATGTGCGAAAATGTAGTTGAGAGTGCTGAAATTAATTAAATTCGAATAAATTTTCATACAATTTTTTTTTCAAACAATTAATTAATGAAAACAAAAACGTAAATTAACAAATAAGTCACCCAGACTTAATGATTAGTTACATCAAGTTTTCTCCTTAACATCATTCTTACCTATCTATAGTCCAAATAATGTAATCAAAACAAGTAATGTATGGCGAAGCTCAGGTGTAACGGAACATTTGCTACACTTGCCACTTACAAGTATCAAATCCGGGGAAATACTTTCAAGTGTTGACAAAACCTTATATTAAACAAGAAGAAACTTTAATTTCGGTTGCACCGACGCTATAATACCCCTCACAAATACAAAGGTTCCTAACAAAACCTTGATTCCGATCTAATTTCATGAAGATACTTAGTCAAATAAAAAAGTTTTTCATGCAAGTGCTTTACTTCGATCGTTCAGTTGATATGGCAGCTATATGCTATAGTCATCCGATCTATAAAATTTCTTCGGAGATTTCATTATTGTCTTGAATAATAATCCATTCGAAATTTCGTGAAGATAAATCGTCAAATGAAAACGTTTTACATACGAGCACTTCATTCCGATCGTTCAGTTTGTATGGCAGCTACATATATGCTATAGTAATCTGATCTGAACAATTTCTATTCTCTATTACTTGATTCCGATTGTTCAGTTTGTATGGACACTATATGCTATAGTGGTCCGATATCGGCCGTTCCGACAAATGAACAGCGTCTTAATAAGGAAAGGACATGTGCAAAATTTCAGATCGATAGCTTAAAAACTGACGGACTAGTTCGCGTATATACCGTGGCAAACTTAATATACCCTGTTCAGGGTATAAAAATGTTGTGAAAGAATTCAACATTCAATATTCGACGAAATCGTGAAATCAAATTTGGTATATTATTAACTTATATTGAAGGTCATGTACTCATTTTATTTTTTTTATATTTTAATCTCGTGAGCGAAAATTATATTAAGGAGGTATTCTAGTTTAGAAATACTAATAGATACTAATTATATCTCTGTTCAGATTGCGAAATCGTACTAACCTGGTGGGAAAAACATGGAGCACATAGTTATGTACATATTCAATCGCACGTCACAAATACATGACATAGTAGGACCAGCCACTTGGCAAATCGTAGCCAGTGCTGACAATCCTGCCGATCTACGTACAAGAGGGTTCAAACCCCTGCATTGCTGTTGCTATCATTAATTAGCTGATAATAGGCGTGTTTTATTTGACCAGAATGTTAAGTTATTAGCTTATTTTGTATGGAAGACTTAGCCAACATATTTATATTGGCTTGTCAAAACCTATCTTAGCTTGTATATTGAACTAGAGGCATTGCCAGTTCCACTTATTTTTTCATTCACAATAAGCAATCTTTTGCAAAAATTACAGATTTTGATGGATGGCTATTGAGTTAAAATTAAGACAAAATACGAATATTTGTTTTCCGATTTTTTTTTTGGGTTTCTAGACTTCAAATTAACAAAATAAATATTTATGTATAGTATATTAACATACCGTATACAAATTTAAAAATTCAAACTAAAATTTTCTCCATGTCAGACATTTTGAAATACATATGTATATTGAATATCAGCTGTCTGTTCTTGCCCGTAATGCCAACACAGCACGAAAACATGAAATAAGCTAAGTGTGTTTTATTTGTCAACGATTTGGCTACTAGCTTATGACGGTCAAATGTAACACGCCTACTAAAGAGATCAATGAAATTAATAAAAAAATGAAATTAATAACAAAACATTCATATATATTATAATAAATCTATAAGTCGTCCAAACAAAAATCCAATAAACCCACAAATAAAGTTGCTTACCGTAAGCACATACGAGCACATCAAAATTCGTATCAAATATGTTTCAACACCAAAGCCGTTTTCTACACTTACAGCACGTATGTCGTGCCTTCGGCTACTCCACTAGCAGTACGCCGAAATACATGCAACAGCATACACGTATAACACTAGGCAAAATTTCGCCTTGTTTAAATGAGCTAAGCCTGTCCCTTGTAGTATTTATTGTCACTACCTGAAAACTCCATTCAAACCGGAACAATATGGGCACACCCTAGTAAAACGCCACACTTGAGAACACCATACACGAGCATATCACAGCGGATATCTCTACAGAAAATACCATCACACACGATGGCATCACCAAATAACAATAAGGACGGGATCATCGTCCCCACGGCATTCGCTAAAACATTCTATTCGTCAATGATTTGGCGCGAGTTAACGACATAGCCGCACACCGCATACATATCTGCATACAATATGTGATCTCTACAATTCACATACACATCGCACATATACATATATACATACATACATAAATCATAGATACTTATATCTAAGTGACATAACATATCACTTATTAGACATAAATACACAAAATCAAAATAAGCATATGTAAACATATCTATCAGCTAAAACACATTGTAAAATATAAATACTAGAGATAAGAACATATAACAATAGAAACGCACTATCAATAACAACCCAAATATAAGAATAGAAACTAATAGTTTTATCTGTTAGTAAACAGATAACTATCGATACAGCTCAATAGTATAAATAGCACTGAGATTTATGTAAACTAGTTAGTCTTAAGAATATCAATAAAGAGCACACATTTCGGTGCAGCTCAAAAGTATATTTCTTTCTACTCATATCGTGTAAACGATATTAATTCGCATCACATGATATATGATTTGAGACCGATCCGCGTTAAATCGATCGTCAGCACCCGCAAGTTGTCTTTTCGTAATGTTTTTTAACTTTCTAGAACCATAATTGTCCTATTTTTACATACATTCATAAATTAAGTAAAATTGACAAAATAAATAGAATATAGTGAGATATACAAGCATAAACGGATATTTTATTTAAATAATTCAGAACTCGGTGCGCTCCTCATAAAATCGTATGTCATTTTAATCACATCCAAAAATTTAAATTTATTTTTATAAATTCAGTTTTCACCAAAAATTTAAAAAATCCAAAATAACGCCATTTTCGAAGACCAAGAAAAAGCTTGTATAGTTTGAACAACTTGACATTTTAACACTACTTTCGGAAAATTATTACTTTGTATATGTTCCTTTGCCCTCAATAATAGTTTGCAGTCTTTTATTCACAGAAGCTTCATTTTGAGTAAGGATTGAGGATTATTTTTGCTATTAACTTTGCGTTCTCGACATTTCGTACGAAATACCTAAAATACATAAGATTAACATATTTACATAAAGAGTTTATGAGAAAAAATATCTCTGTACAAGTTTTTTTTGGTTCACTGTATATAAATCAAACACCCTTTGCATAAATAGGGCCTTCAATGTCATCATATGTCAGATCCCGCCGAAAAATGTGCCGTAAAGGGACCATAACTTTTCAGGTTCGCAGAGATTCATATGCGATCACCTTAGTGGATATGCCTTTATTTTAACAGAAAATATCGGTTAATTTTAGAGATAGATATAATAAAATTAAGGTGCAATATCTATATCAATTTGCAAAATCGGTTCAGTACTTCAGTGCAGCGCCCATATCCCTAATATTAGAATTAAAAAATTCCGGTTGCCTTTATATCGGTCGATATATAAGATCTATTATTAAGAGTAAATAACCAAAATGTAACATATCTAACATTATGAGATATATTATATATTGTGAAGAATATGAGTGAAATCCTCTACACTAATCACCCAGCGCCCATACACTACTTACAATTTGTAATTGTGATCTTAACTTAATGAATTGCGCCCTCCGGTTGATTTTCCTTTGATATATCCGATAATAAAAACTATCGATATGAGTTTGTACATACGTATTAACACAGTTCTAATGTTATGAATATAGTGGTTTCTGTTGCCTAGATATATTCGACTTGTAATGTAACATACATCCCAGACATACAGCAAAAAGTAGTAACGATGGTGAGGGAAAGTCGAGTATATTACTTAGTACATCCTTACTTGTTAATATTTGTGTGATAACCTAAGGTAAGCAATTGGAGCAGGTTTGGCGTTGATTTAAGAAGCTTATGTTTAATTTCAAGTGCGAATTTTTGACAATCCTCCAACAGCAACCTTTTCAACTCTTTTCGTTTCTAGATGCTGCTGTGCTAGAATTGCACAATGCCTGATTAGTGTTTTGGATCTTTGTCTTAGAAACGGAACTATTATGGCATAGATTACTGTAGTCCAGGGAAGAAGCATCCTTTTTTTGTTTATGACAAATTTCTACCGATTTGCAGTAATAATCACGAAACAGTTGGTACATTGTATGACTTCTCTAATTAATATTGTACATCAATAGCCATTTTTCGAGCAGATAGCCTTGGATTTGTTTAAATTTTTCGGAAAAGTATCGCTGACTGCTCGCGTTACAAATTTTATTTTACGTTGCTCTTATCTATCATCTGATTTTCTCGAACAACCTGTTTGTTTATATGTTGTAGAAATTAGAGATTTAGAACCAATTCTAGATGTTCGATTATCTTTCAGCGACCAATTTTCATACGCGTGCATCATGCTGTACAAGTATTCACTTAACAGCTGCTTAAAACAATTATAACGGAGATTGCATAATTGAGTTAGATATAGAGTTATATATAAATATAAATAATTAGGATGACAAAAAATTAACTGTGAGTCAGCTAGTCTGTTCGTTCGTCCGTTCGTGCAAGCGATAATTTAATTAAATATTATAATATCTTGATGAAACTTGGTACCAGGTATGGAATTTCACAATTTTTAATTGTGCCGAATTTGGTCCAAAAAATGTGCGAAAATGTAGTTGAGAGTGCTGAAATTAATTAAATTCGAATAAATTTTCATACAATTTTTTTTTCAAACAATTAATTAATGAAAACAAAAACGTAAATTAACAAATAAGTCACCCAGACTTAATGATTAGTTACATCAAGTTTTCTCCTTAACATCATTCTTACCTATCTATAATCCAAATAATGTAATCAAAACAAGTAATGTATGGCGAAGCTCAGGTGTAACGGAACATTTGCTACACTTGCCACTTACAAGTATCAAATCCGGGGAAATACTTTCAAGTGTTGACAAAACCTTATATTAAACAAGAAGAAACTTTAATTTCGGTTGCACCGACGCTATAATAATCCTCACAAATACAAAGGTTCCTAACAAAACCTTGATTCCGATCTAATTTCATGAAGATACTTAGTCAAATAAAAAAGTTTTCCATGCAAGTGCTTTACTTCGATCGTTCAGTTGATATGGCAGCTATATGCTATAGTCATCCGATCTATAAAATTTCTTCGGAGATTTCATTATTGTCTTGAATAATAATCCATGCGAAATTTCGTGAAGATAAATCGTCAAATGAAAACGTTTTACATACGAGCACTTCATTCCGATCGTTCAGTTTGTATGGCAGCTACATATATGCTATAGTAATCTGATCTGAACAATTTCTATTCTCTATTACTTGATTCCGATTGTTCAGTTTGTATGGACACTATATGCTATAGTGGTCCGATATCGGCCGTTCCGACAAATGAACAGCGTCTTAATAAGGAAAGGACATGTGCAAAATTTCAGATCGATAGCTTAAAAACTGACGGACTAGTTCGCGTATATACCGTGGCAAACTTAATATACCCTGTTCAGGGTATAAAAATGTTGCGAAAGAATTCAACATTCAATATTCGACGAAATCGTGAAATCAAATTTGGTATATTACTAACTTATATTGAAGGTCATGTACTCATTTTATTTTTTTAATATTTTAATCTCGTGAGCGAAAATTATATTAAGGAGGTATTCTAGTTTAGAAATACTAATAGATACTAATTATATCTCTGTTCAGATTGCGAAATCGTACTAACCTGGTGGGAAAAACATGGAGCACATAGTTATGTACATATTCAATCGCACGTCACAAATACATGACATAGTAGGACCAGCCACTTGGCAAATCGTAGCCAGTGCTGACAATCCTGCCGATCTACGTACAAGAGGGTTCAAACCCCTGCATTGCTGTTGCTATCATTAATTAGCTGATAATAGGCGTGTTTTATTTGACCAGAATGTTAAGCTATTAGCTTATTTTGTATGGAAGACTTAGCCAACATATTTATATTGGCTTGTCAAAACCTATCTTAGCTTGTATATTGAACTAGAGGCATTGCCAGTTCCACTTATTTTTTCATTCACAATAAGCAATCTTTTGCAAAAATTACAGATTTTGATGGATGGCTATTGAGTTAAAATTAAGACAAAATACGAATATTTGTTTTCCGATTTTTTTTTTGGGTTTCTAGACTTCAAATTAACAAAATAAATATTTATGTATAGTATATTAACATACCGTATACAAATTTAAAAATTCAAACTAAAATTTTCTCCATGTCAGACATTTTGAAATACATATGTATATTGAATATCAGCTGACTGTTCTTGCCCGTAATGCCAACACAATACGAAAACATGAAATAAGCTAAGTGTGTTTTATTTGTCAACGATTTGGCTATTAGCTTATGACGGTCAAATATAACACGCCTACTAAAGAGATCAATGAAATTAATAAAAAAATGAAATTAATAACAAAACATTCATATATATTATAATAAATCTATAAGTCGTCCAAACAAAAATCCAATAAACCCACAAATAAAGTTGCTTACCGTAAGCACATACGAGCACATCAAAATTCGTATCAAATATGTTTCAACACCAAAGCCGTTTTCTACACTTACAGCACGTATGCCGTGCCTTCGGCTACTCCACTAGCAGTACGCCAAAATACATGCAACAGCATACACGTATAACAATAGGCAAAATTTCGCCATGTTTAAATGAGCTAAGCCTGTCCCTTGTAGTATTTATTGTCACTACCTGAAAACTCCATTCAAACCGGAACAATATGGGCACACCCTAGTAAAACGCCACACTTGAGAACACCATACACGAGCATATCACAGCGGATATCTCTACAGAAAATACCATCACACACGATGGCATCACCAAATAACAATAAGGACGGGATCATCGTCCCCACGGCATTCGCTAAAACATTCTATTCGTCAATGATTTGGCGCGAGTTAACGACATAGCCGCACACCGCATACATATCTGCATACAATATGTGATCTCTACAATTCACATACACATCGCACATATACATATATACATACATACATAAATCATAGATACTTATATCTAAGTGACATAACATATCACTTATTAGACATAAATACACAAAATCAAAATAAGCATATGTAAACATATCTATCAGCTAAAACACATTGTAAAATATAAATACTAGAGATAAGAACATATAACAATAGAAACGCACTATCAATAACAACCCAAATATAAGAATAGAAACTAATAGTTTTATCTGTTAGTAAACAGATAACTATCGATACAGCTCAATAGTATAAACAGCACTGAGATTTATGTAAACTAGTTAGTCTTAAGAATATCAATAAAGAGCACACATTTCGGTGCAGCTCAAAAGTATATTTCTTTCTACTCATATCGTGTAAACGATATTAATTCGCATCACATGATATACGATTTGAGACCGATCCGCGTTAAATCGATCGTCAGCACCCGCAAGTTGTCTTTTCGTAATGTTTTTTAACTTTCTAGAACCATAATTGTCCTATTTTTACATACATTCATAAATTAAGTAAAATTGACAAAATAAATAGAATATAGTGAGATATACAAGCATAAACGGATATTTTATTTAAATAATTCAGAACTCGGTGCGCTCCTCATAAAATCGTATGTCATTTTAATCACATCCAAAAATTTAAATTTATTTTTATAAATTCAGTTTTCACCAAAAATTTAAAAAATCCAAAATAACGCCATTTTCGAAGACCAAGAAAAAGCTTGTATAGTTTGAACAACTTGACATTTTAACACTACTTTCGGAAAATTATTACTTTGTATATGTTCCTTTGCCCTCAATAATAGTTTGCAGTCTTTTATTCACAGAAGCTTCATTTTGAGTAAGGATTGAGGATTATTTTTGCTATTAACTTTGCGTTCTCGACATTTCGTACGAAATACCTAAAATACATAAGATTAACATATTTACATAAAGAGTTTATGAGAAAAAATATCTCTGTACAAGTTTTTTTTGGTTCACTGTATATAAATCAAACACCCTTTGCATAAATAGGGCCTTCAATGTCATCATATGTCAGATCCCGCCGAAAAATGTGCCGTAAAGGGACCATAACTTTTCAGGTTCGCAGAGATTCATATGCGATCACCTTAGTGGATATGCCTTTATTTTAACAGAAAATATCGGTTAATTTTAGAGATAGATATAATAAAATTAAGGTGCAATATCTATATCAATTTGCAAAATCGGTTCAGTACTTCAGTGCAGCGCCCATATCCCTAATATTAGAATTAAAAAATTCCGGTTGCCTTTATATCGGTCGATATATAAGATCTATTATTAAGAGTAAATAACCAAAATGTAACATATCTAACATTATGAGATATATTATATATTGTGAAGAATATGAGTGAAAGCCTCTACACTAATCACCCAGCGCCCATACACTACTTACAATTTGTAATTGTGATCTTAACTTAATGAATTGCGCCCTCCGGTTGATTTTCCTTTGATATATCCGATAATAAAAACTATCGATATGAGTTTGTACATACGTATTAACACAGTTCTAATGTTATGAATATAGTGGTTTCTGTTGCCTAGATATATTCGACTTGTAATGTAACATACATCCCAGACATACAGCAAAAAGTAGTAACGATGGTGAGGGAAAGTCGAGTATATTACTTAGTACATCCTTACTTGTTAATATTTGTGTGATAACCTAAGGTAAGCAATTGGAGCAGGTTTGGCGTTGATTTAAGAAGCTTATGTTTAATTTCAAGTGCGAATTTTTGACAATCCTCCAACAGCAACCTTTTCAACTCTTTTCGTTTCTAGATGCTGCTGTGCTAGAATTGCACAATGCCTGATTAGTGTTTTGGATCTTTGTCTTTATAGAAACGGAACTATTATGGCATAGTTTCTGTTGCCTAGATATATTCGACTTGTAATGTAACATACATCCCAGACATACAGCAAAAAGTAGTAAAGATGGTGAGGGAAAGTCGAGTATATTACTTAGTACATCCTTACTTGTTAATATTTGTGTGATAACCTAAGGTAAGCAATTGGAGCAGGTTTGGCGTTGATTTAAGAAGCTTATGTTTAATTTCAAGTGCGAATTTTTGACAATCCTCCAACAGCAACCTTTTCAACTCTTTTCGTTTCTAGATGCTGCTGTGCTAGAATTGCACAATGCCTGATTAGTGTTTTGGATCTTTGTCTTAGAAACGGAACTATTATGGCATAGATTACTGTAGTCCAGGGAAGAAGCATCCTTTTTTTGTTTATGACAAATTTCTACCGATTTGCAGTAATAATCACGAAACAGTTGGTACATTGTATGACTTCTCTAATTAATATTGTACATCAATAGCCATTTTTCGAGCAGATAGCCTTGGATTTGTTTAAATTTTTCGGAAAAGTATCGCTGACTGCTCGCGTTACAAATTTTATTTTACGTTGCTCTTATTTATCATCCGATTTTCTCGAACAACCTGTTTGTTTATATGTTGTAGAAATTAGAGATTTAGAACCAATTCTAGATGTTCGATTATCTTTCAGCGACCAATTTTCATACGCGTGCATCATGCTGTACAAGTATTCACTTAACAGCTGCTTAAAACAATTATAACGGAGATTGCATAATTGAGTTAGATATAGAGTTATATATAAATATAAATAATTAGGATGACAAAAAATTAACTGTGAGTCAGCTAGTCTGTTCGTTCGTCCGTTCGTGCAAGCGATAATTTAATTAAATATTATAATATCTTGATGAAACTTGGTACCAGGTATGGAATTTCACAATTTTTAATTGTGCCGAATTTGGTCCAAAAAATGTGCGAAAATGTAGTTGAGAGTGCTGAAATTAATTAAATTCGAATAAATTTTCATACAATTTTTTTTTCAAACAATTAATTAATGAAAACAAAAACGTAAATTAACAAATAAGTCACCCAGACTTAATGATTAGTTACATCAAGTTTTCTCCTTAACATCATTCTTACCTATCTATAATCCAAATAATGTAATCAAAACAAGTAATGTATGGCGAAGCTCAGGTGTAACGGAACATTTGCTACACTTGCCACTTACAAGTATCAAATCCGGGGAAATACTTTCAAGTGTTGACAAAACCTTATATTAAACAAGAAGAAACTTTAATTTCGGTTGCACCGACGCTATAATACCCCTCACAAATACAAAGGTTCCTAACAAAACCTTGATTCCGATCTAATTTCATGAAGATACTTAGTCAAATAAAAAAGTTTTCCATGCAAGTGCTTTACTTCGATCGTTCAGTTGATATGGCAGCTATATGCTATAGTCATCCGATCTATAAAATTTCTTCGGAGATTTCATTATTGTCTTGAATAATAATCCATGCGAAATTTCGTGAAGATAAATCGTCAAATGAAAACGTTTTACATACGAGCACTTCATTCCGATCGTTCAGTTTGTATGGCAGCTACATATATGCTATAGTAATCTGATCTGAACAATTTCTATTCTCTATTACTTGATTCCGATTGTTCAGTTTGTATGGACACTATATGCTATAGTGGTCCGATATCGGCCGTTCCGACAAATGAACAGCGTCTTAATAAGGAAAGGACATGTGCAAAATTTCAGATCGATAGCTTAAAAACTGACGGACTAGTTCGCGTATATACCGTGGCAAACTTAATATACCCTGTTCAGGGTATAAAAATGTTGCGAAAGAATTCAACATTCAATATTCGACGAAATCGTGAAATCAAATTTGGTATATTACTAACTTATATTGAAGGTCATGTACTCATTTTATTTTTTTAATATTTTAATCTCGTGAGCGAAAATTATATTAAGGAGGTATTCTAGTTTAGAAATACTAATAGATACTAATTATATCTCTGTTCAGATTGCGAAATCGTACTAACCTGGTGGGAAAAACATGGAGCACATAGTTATGTACATATTCAATCGCACGTCACAAATACATGACATAGTAGGACCAGCCACTTGGCAAATCGTAGCCAGTGCTGACAATCCTGCCGATCTACGTACAAGAGGGTTCAAACCCCTGCATTGCTGTTGCTATCATTAATTAGCTGATAATAGGCGTGTTTTATTTGACCAGAATGTTAAGTTATTAGCTTATTTTGTATGGAAGACTTAGCCAACATATTTATATTGGCTTGTCAAAACCTATCTTAGCTTGTATATTGAACTAGAGGCATTGCCAGTTCCACTTATTTGTTCATTCACAATAAGCAATTTTTTGCAAAAATTACAGATTTTGATGGATGGCTATTGAGTTAAAATTAAGACAAAATACGAACATTTGTTTTCCGATTTTTTTTTTTTGGTTTCTAGACTTCAAATTAACAAAATAAATGTTTATGTATAGTATATTAACATACCGTATACAAATTTAAAAATTCAAACTAAAATTTTCTCCATGTCAGACATTTTGAAATACATATGTATATTGAATATCAACTGACTGTTCTTGCCCGTAATGCCAACACAATACGAAAACATGAAATAAGCTAAGTGTGTTTTATTTGTCAACGATTTGGCTATTAGCTTATGACGGTCAAATAAAACACGCCTACTAAAGAGATCAATGAAATTAATAAAAAAATGAAATTAATAACAAAACATTCATATATATTATAATAAATCTATAAGTCGTCCAAACAAAAATCCAATAAACCCACAAATAAAGTTGCTTACCGTAAGCACATACGAGCACATCAAAATTCGTATCAAATATGTTTCAACACCAAAGCCGTTTTCTACACTTACAGCACGTATGCCGTGCCTTCGGCTACTCCACTAGCAGTACGCCGAAATACATGCACCAGCATTCACGTATAACACTAGGCAAAATTTCGCCATGTTTAAATGAGCTAAGCCTGTCCCTTGTAGTATTTATTGTCACTACCTGAAAACTCCATTCAAACCGGTACAATATGGGCACACCCTAGTAAAACGCCACACTTGAGAACACCATACACGAGCATATCACAGCGGATATCTCTACAGAAAATACCATCACACACGATGGCATCACCAAATAACAATAAGAACGGGATCATCCCCCCCATAAATCATAGATACTTATATCTAAGTGACATAACATATCACTTATTAGACATAAATACACAAAATCAAAATAAGCATATGTAAACATATCTATCAGCTAACACACATTGTGAAATATAAATACTAGAGATAAGAACATATAACAATAGAAACGCACTATCAATAACAACCCAAATATAAGAATAGAAACTAATAGTTTTATCTGTTAGTAAACAGATAACTATCGATACAGCTCAATAGTATAAATAGCACTGAGATTTATGTAAACTAGTTAGTCTTAAGAATATCAATAAAGAGCACACATTTCGGTGCAGCTCAAAAGTATATTTCTTTCTACTCATATCGTGTAAACGATATTAATTCGCATCACATGATATACGATTTGAGACCGATCCGCGTTAAATTGATCGTCAGCACCCGCAAGTTGTCTTTTCGTAATGTTTTATAACTTTCTAGAACCATAATTGTCCTATTTTACATACATTCATAAATTAAGTAAAATTGACAAAATAAATAGAATATAGTGAGATATACAAGCATAAACGGATATTTTATTTAAATAATTCAGAACTCGGTGCGCTCCTCATAAAATCGTATGTCATTTTAATCACATCCAAAAATTTAAATTTATTTTTATAAATCCAGTTTTCACCAAAAATTTAAAAAATCCAAAATAACGCCATTTTTGAAGACCAAGAAAAAGCTTGTATAGTTTGAACAACTTGACATTTTAACACTACTTCCGGGAAATTATTACTTTGTATGTGTTCCTTTGCCCTCAATAATAGTTTGCAGTCTTTTATTCACAGAAGCTTCATTTTGAGTAAGGATTGAGGATTATTTTTGCTATTAACTTTGCGTTCTCGACATTTCGTACGAAATACCTAAAATACATAAGATTAACATATTTACATAAAGAGTTTATGAGAAAAAATATCTCTGTACAAGTTTTTTTTGGTTCACTGTATATAAATCAAACACCCTTTGCATAAATAGGGCCTTCAATGTCATCATATGTCAGATCCCGCCGAAAAATGTGCCGTAAAGGGACCATAACTTTTCAGGTTCGCAGAGATTCATATGCGATCACCTTAGTGGATATGCCTTTATTTTAACAGAAAATATCGGTTAATTTTAGAGATAGATATAATAAAATTAAGGTGCAATATCTATATCAATTTGCAAAATCGGTTCAGTACTTCAGTACAGCGCCCATATCCCTAATATTAGAATTAAAAAATTCCGGTTGTCTTTATATCGGTCGATATATAAGATCTATTATTAAGAGTAAATAACCAAAATGTAACATATCTAACATTATAAGATATATTATATATTGTGAAGAATATGGGTGAAATCCTCTACACTAATCACCCAGCGCCCATACACTACTTACAATTTGTAATTGTGATCTTAACTTAATGAATTGCGCCCTCCGGTTGATTTTCCTTTGATATATCCGATAATAAAAACTATCGATATGAGTTTGTACATACGTATTAACACAGTTCTAATGTTATGAATATAGTGGTTTCTGTTGCCTAGATATATTCGACTTGTAATGTAACATACATCCCAGACATACAGCAAAAAGTAGTAACGATGGTGAGGGAAAGTCGAGTATATTACTTAGTACATCCTTACTTGTTAATATTTGTGTGATAACCTAAGGTAAGCAATTGAAGCAGGTTTGGCGTTGATTTAAGAAGCTTATGTTTAATTTCAAGTGCGAATTTTTGACAATCCTCCAACAGCAACCTTTTCAACTCTTTTCGTTTCTAGATGCTGCTGTGCTAGAATTGCACAATGCCTGATTAGTGTTTTGGATCTTTGTCTTTATAGAAACGGAACTATTATGGCATAGTTTCTGTTGCCTAGATATATTCGACTTGTAATGTAACATACATCCCAGACATACAGCAAAAAGTAGTAACGATGGTGAGGGAAAGTCGAGTATATTACTTAGTACATCCTTACTTGTTAATATTTGTGTGATAAACTAAGGTAAGCAATTGGAGCAGGTTTGGCGTTGATTTAAGAAGCTTATGTTTAATTTCAAGTGCGAATTTTTGACAATCCTCCAACAGCAACCTTTTCAACTCTTTTCGTTTCTAGATGCTGCTGTGCTAGAATTGCACAATGCCTGATTAGTGTTTTGGATCTTTGTCTTTATAGAAACGGAACTATTATGGCATAGATTACTGTAGTCCAGGGAAGAAGCATCCTTTTTTTGTTTATGACAAATTTCTACCGATTTGCAGTAATAATCACGAAACAGTTGGTACAT
The DNA here is from genome assembly GCF_042242935.1 of Bactrocera oleae. NCBI lineage: Eukaryota > Metazoa > Arthropoda > Insecta > Diptera > Tephritidae > Bactrocera > Bactrocera oleae. The sequence continues at coordinate 52,791,620 of NC_091537.1, read as the reverse complement.
TGTATGACTTCTCTAATTAATATTGTACATCAATAGCCATTTTTCGAGCAGATAGCCTTGGATTTGTTTAAATTTTTCGGAAAAGTATCGCTGACTGCTCGCGTTACAAATTTTATTTTACGTTGCTCTTATTTATCATCCGATTTTCTCGAACAACCTGTTTGTTTATATGTTGTAGAAATTAGAGATTTAGAACCAATTCTAGATGTTCGATTATCTTTCAGCGACCAATTTTTATACGCACGCATCATGCTGTACAAGTATTCACTTAACAGCTGCTTAAAACAGTTATAACGGAGATTGCATAATTGAGTTAGATATAGAGTTATATATAAATATAAATAATTAGGATGACAAAAAATTAACTGTGAGTCAGCTAGTCTGTTCGTTCGTCCGTTCGTGCAAGCGATAATTTAATTAAATATTATAATATCTTGATGAAACTTGGTACCAGGTATGGAATTTCACAATTTTTAATTGTGCCGAATTTGGTCCAAAAAATGTGCGAAAATGTAGTTGAGAGTGCTAAAATTAATTAAATTCGAATAAATTTTCATACAATTTTTTTTTCAAACAATTAATTAATGAAAACAAAAACGTAAATTAACAAATAAGTCACCCAGACTTAATGATTAGTTACATCAAGTTTTCTCCTTAACTTCATTCTTACCTATCTATAGTCCAAATAATGTAATCAAAACAAGTAATGTATGGCGAAGCTCAGGTGTAACGGAACATTTGCTACACTTGCCACTTACAAGTATCAAATCCGGGGAAATACTTTCCAGTGTTGACAAAACCTTATATTAAACAAGAAGAAACTTTAATTTCGGTTGCACCGACGCTATAATACCCCTCACAAATACAAAGGTTCCTAACAAAACCTTGATTCCGATCTAATTTCATGAAGATACTTAGTCAAATAAAAAAGTTATATGCTATAGTCATCCGATCTATAAAATTTCTTCGGAGATTTCATTATTGTCTTAAATAATAATCCATGCCAAATTTCGTGAAGATAAATCGTCAAATGAAAAAGTTTTACATACGAGCACTTCATTCCGATCGTTCAGTTTGTATGGCAGCTACATATATGCTATAGTAATCTGATCTAAACAATTTCTATTCTCTATTACTTGATTCCGATTGTTCAGTTTGTATGGACACTATATGCTATAGTGGTCCGATATCGGCCGTTCCGACAAATGAACAGCGTCTTAATAAGGAAAGGACATGTGAAAAATTTCAGATCGATAGCTTAAAAACTGACGGACTAGTTCGCGTATATACCGTGGCAAACTTAATATACCCTGTTCAGGGTATAAAAATGTTGCGAAAGAATTCAACATTCAATATTCGACGAAATCGTGAAATCAAACTTGGTATATTATTAACTTATATTGAAGGTCATGTACTCATTTTATTTTTTTAATATTTTAATCTCGTGAGCAAAAATTATATTAAGGAGTTATTCTAGTTTAGAAATACTAATAGATACTAATTATATCTCTGTTCAGATTGCGAAATCGTACTAACCTGGTGGGAAAACATGGAGCACATAGTTATGTACATATTCAATCGCACGTCACAAATACATGACATAGTAGGACCAGCCACTTGGCAAATCGTAGCCAGTGCTGACAATCCTGCCGATCTACGTACAAGAGGGTTCAAACCCCTGCATTGCTGTTGCTATCATTAATTAGCTGATAATAGGCGTGTTTTATTTGACCAGAATGTTAAGCTATTAGCTTATTTTGTATGGAAGACTTAGCCAACATATTTATATTGGCTTGTCAAAACCTATCTTAGCTTGTATATTGAACTAGAGGCATTGCCAGTTCCACTTATTTTTTCATTCACAATAAGCAATCTTTTGCAAAAATTACAGATTTTGATGGATGGCTATTGAGTTAAAATTAAGACAAAATACGAACATTTGTTTTCCGATTTTTTTTTTGGTTTCTAGACTTCAAATTAACAAAATAAATATTTATGTATAGTATATTAACATACCGTATACAAATTTAAAAATTCAAACTAAAATTTTCTTCATGTCAGACATTTTGAAATACATATGTATATTGAATATCAGCTGACTGTTCTTGCCCGTAATGCCAACACAATACGAAAACATGAAATAAGCTAAGTGTGTTTTATTTGTCAACGATTTGGCTATTAGCTTATGACGGTCAAATATAACACGCCTACTAAAGAGATCAATGAAATTAATAAAAAAATGAAATTAATAACAAAACATTCATATCTATTATAATAAATCTATAAGTCGTCGAAACAAAAATCCAATAAACCCACAAATAAAGTTGCTTACCGTAAGCACATACGAGCACATCAAAATTCGTATCAAATATGTTTCAACACCAAAGCCGTTTTCTACACTTACAGCACGTATGCCGTGCCTTCGGCTACTCCACTAGCAGTACGCCGAAATACATGCAACAGCATAAACGTACAACACTAGGCAAAATTTCGCCATGTTTAAATGAGCTAAGCCTGTCCCTTGCAGTATTTATTGTCACTACCTGAAAACTCCATTCAAACCGGAACAACATGGGCACACCCTAGTAAAACGCCACACTTGAGAACACCATACACGAGCATATCACAGCGGATATCTCTACAGAAACTACCATCACACACGATGGCATCACCAAATAACAATAAGGACGGGACCATCGCCCCCACGGCATTCGCTAAAACATTCTATTCGTCAATGATTTGGCGCGAGTTAACGACATAGCCGCACACCGCATACATATCTGCATACAATATGTGATCTCTACACTTCACATACACATCGTACATATACATATATACATAAATCATAGGTACTTATATCTAAGTGACATAACATATCACTTATTAGACATAAATACACAAAATCAAAATAAGCATATGTAAACATATCTATCAGCTAATACACATTGTAAAATATAAATACTAGAGATAAGAACATATAACAATAGAAACGCACTATCAATAACAACCCAAATATAAGAATAGAAACTAATAGTTTTATCTGTTAGTAAACAGATAACTATCGATACAGCTCAATAGTATAAATAGCACTGAGATTTATGTAAACTAGTTAGTCTTAAGAATATCAATAAAGAGCACACATTTCGGTGCAGCTCAAAAGTATATTTTTTTCTACTCATATCGTGTAAACGATATTAATTCGCATCACATGATATATGATTGGAGACCGATCCGCGTTAAATCGATCGTCAGCACCCGCAAGTTGTCTTTTCGTAATGTTTTTTAACTTCCTAGAACCATAATTGTCCTATTTTACATACATTCATAAATTAAGTAAAATTGACAAAATAAATAGAATATAGTGAGATATACAAGCATAAACGGATATTTTATTTAAATAGTTCAGAACTCGGTGCGCTCTTCATAAAATCGTATGTCATTTTAATCACATCCAAAAATTTAAATTTATTTTTATAAATCCAGTTTTCACCAAAAATTTAAAAAATCCAAAATAACGCCATTTTCGAAGACCAAGAAAAAGCTTGTATAGTTTGAACAACTTGACATTTTAACACTACTTCCGAGAAATTATTACTTTGTATGTGTTCCTTTGCCCTCAATAATAGTTTGCAGTCTTTTATTCACAGAAGCTTCATTTTGAGTAAGGATTGAGGATTATTTTTGCTATTAACTTTGCGTTCTCGACATTTCGTACGAAATACCTAAAATACATAAGATTAACATATTTACATAAAGAGTTTATGAGAAAAAATATCTCTGTACAAGTTTTTTTTGGTTCACTGTATATAAATCAAACACCCTTTGCATAAATAGGGCCTTCAATGTCATCATATGTCAGATCCCGCCGAAAAATGTGCCGTAAAGGGACCATAACTTTTCAGGTTCGCAGAGATTCCTATGCGATCACCTTAGTGGATATGCCTTTATTTTTACAGAAAATATCGGTTAATTTTAGAGATATATATAATAAAATTGAGGTGCAATATCTATATCAATTTGCAAAATCGGTTCAGTACTTCAGTGCAGCGCCCATATCCCTAATATTAGAATTAAAAAATTCCGATTGCATTTATATCGGTCGATATATAAGATCTATTATTAAGAGTAAATAACCAAAATGTAACATATCTAACATTATAAGATATATTATATATTGTGAAGAATATGGGTGAAATCCTCTACACTAATCACCCAGCGCCCATACACTACTTACAATTTGTAATTGTGATCTTAACTTAATGAATTGCGCCCTCCGGTTGATTTTCCTTTGATATATCCGATAATAAAAACTATCGATATGAGTTTGTACATACGTATTAACACAGATCTAATGTTATGAATATAGTGGTACTGTTGCCTAGATATATTCGACTTGTAATGTAACATACATCCCAGACATACAGCAAAAAGTAGTAACGATGGTGAGGGAAAATTGAGTATATTACTTAGTACATCCTTACTTGTTAATATTTGTGTGATAACCTAAGGTAAGCAATTGGAGCAGGTTTGGCGTTGATTTAAGAAGCTTATGTTTAATTTCAAGTGCGAATTTTTGACAATCCACCAACAGCAACCTTTTCAACTCTTTTCGTTTCTAGATGCTGCTGTGCTAGAATTGCACAATGCCTGATTAGTGTTTTGGATCTTTGTCTTTATAGAAACGGAACTATTATGGCATAGATTACTGTAGTCCAGGGAAGAAGCATCCTTTTTTTGTTTATGACAAATTTCTACCGATTTGCAGTAATAATCACGAAACAGTTGGTAAATTATATGACTTCTCTAATTAATATTGTACATCAATAGCCATTTTTCGAGCAGATAGCCTTGGATTTGTTTTAATTTTTCGGAAAAGTATCGCTGACTGCTCGCGTTACAAATTTTATTTTACGTTGCTCTTATTTATCATCCGATTTTCTCGAACAACCTGTTTGTTTATATGTTGTAGAAATTAGAGATTTAGAACCAATTCTAGATGTTCAATTATGTTTTAGCGACCAATTTTTATACGCACGCATCATGCTGTACAAGTATTCACTTAACAGCTGCTTAAAACAATTATAACGGAGATTGCATAATTGAGTTAGATATAGAGTTATATATAAATATAAATAATTAGGATGACAAAAAATTAACTGTGAGTCAGCTAGTCTGTTCGTTCGTCCGTTCGTGCAAGCGATAATTTAATTAAATATTATAATATTTTGATGAAACTTGGTACCAGGTATGGAATTTCACAATTTTTAATTGTGCCGAATTTGGTCCAAAAAATGTGCGAAAATGTAGTTGAGAGTGCTGAAATAAATTAAATTCGAATAAATTTTCATACAATTTTTTTTTCAAACAATTAATTAATGAAAACAAAAACGTAAATTAACAAATAAGTCACCCAGACTTAATGATTAGTTACATCAAGTTTTCTCCTTAACTTTATTCTTACCTATCTATAGTCCAAATAATGTAATCAAAACAAGTAATGTCTGGCGAAGCTCAGGTGTAACGGAACATTTGCTACACTTGCCACTTACAAGTATCAAATCCGGGGAAATACTTTCAAGTGTTGACAAAACCTTATATTAAACAAGAAGAAACTTTAATTTCGGTTGCACCGACGCTATAATACCCCTCACAAATACAAAGGTTCCTAACAAAACCTTGATTCCGATCTAATTTCATGAAGATACTTAGTCAAATAAAAAAAGTTCTCCAAGCAAGTGCTTTACTTCGATCGTTCAGTTAATATTGCAGCTATATGCTATAGTCATCCGATCTATAAAATTTCTTCGGAGATTTCATTATTGTCTTAAATAATAATCCATGCCAAATTTCGTGAAGATAAATCGTCAAATGGAAAAGTTTTACATACGAGCACTTCATTCCGATCGTTCCGTTTGTATGGCAGCTACATATATGCTATAGTAATCTGATCTGAACAATTTCTATTCTCTATTACTTGATTCCGATTGTTCAGTTTGTATGGACACTATATGCTATAGTGGTCCGATATCGGCCGTTCCGACAAATGAACAGCGTCTTAATAAGGAAAGGACATGTGCAAAATTTCAGATCGATAGCTTAAAAACTGACGGACTAGTTCGCGTATATACCGTGGCAAACTTAATATACCCTGTTCAGGGTATAAAAATGTTGCGAAAGAATTCAACATTCAATATTCGACGAAATCGTGAAATCAAATTTGGTATATTATTAACTTATATTGAAGGTCATGTACTCATTTTATTTTTTTAATATTTTAATCTCTTGAGCGAAAATTATATTAAGGAGGTATTCTAGTTTAGAAATAGTAATAGATACTAATTTTATCTCTGTTCAGATTGCGAAATCGTACTAACCTGGTGGGAAAAACATGGAGCACATAGTTATGTACATATTCAATCGCACGTCACAAATACATGACATAGTAGGACCAGCCACTTGGCAAATCGTAGCCAGTGCTGACAATCCTGCCGATCTACGTACAAGAGGGTTCAAACCCCTGCATTGCTGTTGCTATCATTAATTAGCTGATAATAGGCGTGTTTTATTTGACCAGAATGTTAAGCTATTAGCTTATTTTGTATGGAAGACTTAGCCAACATATTTATATTGGCTTGTCAAAACCTATCTTAGCTTGTATATTGAACTAGAGGCATTGCCAGTTCCACTTATTTTTTCATTCACAATAAGCAATCTTTTGCAAAAATTACAGATTTTGATGGATGGCTATTGAGTTAAAATTAAGACAAAATACGAACATTTGTTTTCCGATTTTTTTTTTGGTTTCTAGACTTCAAATTAACAAAATAAATATTTATGTATAGTATATTAACATACCGTATACAAATTTAAAAATTCAAACTAAAATTTTCTCCATGTCAGACATTTTGAAATACATATGTATATTGAATATCAGCTGACTGTTCTTGCCCGTAGTGCCAACACAATACGAAAACATGAAATAAGCTAAGTGTGTTTTATTTGTCAACGATTTGGCTATTAGCTTATGACGGTCAAATATAACACGCCTACTAAAGAGATCAATGAAATTAATAAAAAAATGAAATTAATAACAAAACATTCATATATATTATAATAAATCTATAAGTCGTCCAAACAAAAATCCAATAAACCCACAAATAAAGTTGCTTACCGTAAGCACATACGAGCACATCAAAATTCGTATCAAATATGTTTCAACACCAAAGCCGTTTTCTACACTTACAGCACGTATGCCGTGCCTTCGGCTACTCCACTAGCAGTACGCCGAAATACATGCAACAGCATACACGTATAACACTAGGCAAAATTTCGCCATGTTTAAATGAGCTAAGCCTGTCCCTTGTAGTATTTATTGTCACTACCTGAAAACTCCATTCAAACCGGAACAATATGGGCACACCCTAGTAAAACGCCACACTTGAGAACACCATACACGAGCATATCACAGCGGATATCTCTACAGAAAATACCATCACACACGATGGCATCACCAAATAACAATAAGGACGGGATCATCGCCCTCACGGCATTCGCTAAAACATTCTATTCGTCAATGATTTGGCGCGAGTTAACGACATAGCCGCACACCGCATACATATCTGCATACAATATGTGATCTCTACACTTCACATACACATCGTACATATACATATATACATACATACATAAATCATAGATACTTATATCTAAGTGACATAACATATCACTTATTAGACATAAATACACAAAATCAAAATAAGCATATGTAAACATATCTATCAGCTAAAACACATTGTAAAATATAAATACTAGAGATAAGAACATATAACAATAGAAACGCACTATCAATAACAACCCAAATATAAGAATAGAAACTAATAGTTTTATCTGTTAGTAAACAGATAACTATCGATACAGCTCAATAGTATAAATAGCACTGAGATTTATGGAAACTAGTTAGTCTTAAGAATATCAATAAAGAGCACACATTTCGGTGCAGCTCAAAAGTATATTTCTTTCTACTCATATCGTGTAAACGATATTAATTCGCATCACATGATATACGATTTGAGACCGATCCGCGTTAAATCGATCGTCAGCACCCGCAAGTTGTCTTTTCGTAATGTTTTTTAACTTTCTAGAACCATAATTGTCCTATTTTACATACATTCACAAATTAAGTAAAATTGACAAAATAAATAGAATATAGTAAGATATACAAGCATAAACGGATATTTTATTTAAATAATTCAGAACTCGGTGCGCTCCTCATAAAATCGTATGTCATTTTAATCACATCCAAAAATTTAAATTTATTTTTATAAATTCAGTTTTCACCAAAAATTTAAAAAATCCAAAATAACGCCATTTTCGAAGACCAAGAAAAAGCTTGTATAGTTTGAACAACTTGACATTTTAACACTACTTTCGGAAAATTATTACTTTGTATATGTTCGTTTGCCCTCAATGAGTAAGGATTGAGGATTATTTTTGCTATTAACTTTGCGTTCTCGACATTTCGTACGAAATACCTAAAATACATAAGATTAACATATTTACATAAAGAGTTTATGAGAAAAAATATCTCTGTACAAGTTTTTTTTGGTTCACTGTATATAAATCAAACACCCTTTGCATAAATAGGGCCTTCAATGTCATCATATGTCAGATTCCGCCGAAAAATGTGCCGTAAAGGGACCATAACTTTTCAGGTTCGCAGAGATTCATATGCGATCACCCTAGTGGATATGCCTTTATTTTTACAGAAAATATCGGTTAATTTTAGAGATATATATAATAAAATTGAGGTGCAATATCTATATCAATTTGCAAAATCGGTTCAGTACTTCAGTGCAGCGCCCATATCCCTAATATTAGAATTAAAAAATTCCGGTTGCCTTTATATCGGTCGATATATAAGATCTATTATGAAGAGTAAATAACCAAAATGTAACATATCTAACATTATAAGATATATTATATATTGTGAAGAATATGGGTGAAATCCTCTACACTAATCACCCAGCGCCCATACACTACTTACAATTTGTAATTGTGATCTTAACTTAATGAATTGCGCCCTCCGGTTGATTTTCCTTTGATATATTAACACAGTTCTAATGTTATGAATATAGTGGTACTGTTGCCTAGATATATTCGACTTGTAATGTAACATACATCCCAGACATACAGCAAAAAGTAGTAACGATGGTGAGGGAAAGTTGAGTATATTACTTAGTACATCCTTACTTGTTAATATTTGTGTGATAACCTAAGGTAAGCAATTGGAGCAGGTTTGGCGTTGATTTAAGAAGCTTATGTTTAATTTCAAGTGCGAATTTTTGACAATCCTCCAACAGCAACCTTTTCAACTCTTTTCTTTTCTAGATGCTGCTGTGCTAGAACTGCACAATGCCTGATTAGTGTTTTGGATCTTTGTCTTTATAGAAACGGAACTATTATGGCATAGATTACTGTAGTCCAGGGAAGAAGCATCCTTTTTTGGTTTATGACAAATTTCTACCGATTTGCAGTAATAATCACGAAACAGTTGGTACATTATATGACTTCTCTAATTAATATTGTACATCAATAGCCATTTTTCGAGCAGATAGCCTTGGATTTGTTTTAATTTTTCGGAAAAGTATCGCTGACTGCTCGCGTTACAAATTTTATTTTACGTTGCTCTTATTTATCATCCGATTTTCTCGAACAACCTGTTTGTTTATATGTTGTAGAAATTAGAGATTTAGAACCAATTCTAGATGTTCAATTATGTTTTAGCGACCAATTTTTATACGCACGCATCATGCTGTACAAGTATTCACTTAACAGCTGCTTAAAACAATTATAACGGAGATTGCATAATTGAGTTAGATATAGAGTTATATATAAATATAAATAATTAGGATGACAAAAAATTAACTGTGAGTCAGCTAGTCTGTTCGTTCGTCCGTTCGTGCAAGCGATAATTTAATTAAATATTATAATATTTTGATGAAACTTGGTACCAGGTATGGAATTTCACAATTTTTAATTGTGCCGAATTTGGTCCAAAAAATGTGCGAAAATGTAGTTGAGAGTGCTGAAATAAATTAAATTCGAATAAATTTTCATACAATTTTTTTTTCAAACAATTAATTAATGAAAACAAAAACGTAAATTAACAAATAAGTCACCCAGACTTAATGATTAGTTACATCAAGTTTTCTCCTTAACATCATTCTTACCTATCTATAGTCCAAATAATGTAATCAAAACAAGAAATGTATGGCGAAGCTCAGGTGTAACGGAACATTTGCTACACTTGCCACTTACAAGTATCAAATCCGGGGAAATACTTTCAAGTGTTGACAAAACCTTATATTAAACAAGAAGAAACTTTAATTTCGGTTGCACCGACGCTATAATACCCCTCACAAATACAAAGGTTCCTAACAAAACCTTGATTCCGATCTAATTTCATGAAGATACTTAGTCAAATAAAAAAGTTTTCCATGCAAGTGCTTTACTTCGATCGTTCAGTTGATATGGCAGCTATATGCTATAGTCATCCGATCTATAAAATTTCTTCGGAGATTTCATTATTGTCTTAAATAATAATCCATGCGAAATTTCGTGAAGATAAATCGTCAAATGAAAAAGTTTTACATACGAGCACATCATTCCGATCGTTCAGTTTGTATGGCAGCTACATATATGCTATAGTAATCTGATCTGAACAATTTCTATTCTCTATTACTTGATTCCGATTGTTCAGTTTGTATGGACACTATATGCTATAGTGGTCCGATATCGGCCGTTCCGACAAATGAACAGCGTCTTAATAAGGAAAGGACATGTGCAAAATTTCAGATCGATAGCTTAAAAACTGACGGACTAGTTCGCGTATATACCGTGGCAAACTTAATATACCCTGTTCAGGGTATAAAAATGTTGCGAAAGAATTCAACATTCAATATTCGACGAAATCGTGAAATCAAATTTGGTATATTATTAACTTATATTGAAGGTCATGTACTCATTTTATTTTTTTAATATTTTAATCTCGTGAGCGAAAATTATATTAAGGAGGTATTCTAGTTTAGAAATACTAATAGATACTAATTATATCTCTGTTCAGATTGCGAAATCGTACTAACCTGGTGGGAAAAACATGGAGCACATAGTTATGTACATATTCAATCGCACGTCACAAATACATGACATAGTAGGACCAGCCACTTGGCAAATCGTAGCCAGTGCTGACAATCCTGCCGATCTACGTACAAGAGGGTTCAAACCCCTGCATTGCTGTTGCTATCATTAATTAGCTGATAATAGGCGTGTTTTATTTGACCAGAATGTTAAGTTATTAGCTTCTTTTGTATGGAAGACTTAGCCAACATATTTATATTGGCTTGTCAAAACCTATCTTAGCTTGTATATTGAACTAGAGGCATTGCCAGTTCCACTTATTTTTTCATTCAAAATAAGCAATCTTTTGCAAAAATTACAGATTTTGATGGAGTGCTATTGAGTTAAAATTAAGACAAAATACGAACATTTGTTTTCCGATTTTTTTTTTGGTTTCTAGACTTCAAAGTAACAAAATAAATATTTATATATAGTATATTAACATACCGTATACAAATTTAAAAATTCAAACTAAAATTTTCTCCATGTCAGACATTTTTAAATACATATGTATATTGAATATCAGCTGACTGTTCTTGCCCGTAATTCCAACACAATACGAAAACATGAAATAAGCTAAGTGTGTTTTATTTGTCAACGATTTGGCTATTAGCTTATGACGGTCAAATATAACACGCCTACTAAAGAGATCAATGAAATTAATAAAAAAATGAAATTAATAACAAAACATTCATATATATTATAATAAATCTATAAGTCGTCCAAACAAAAATCCAATAAACCCACAAATAAAGTTGCTTACCGTAAGCACATACGAGCACATCAAAATTCGTATCAAATATGTTTCAAAACCAAAGCCGTTTTCTACACTTACAGCACGTATGCCGTGCCTTCGGCTACTCCACTAGCAGTACGCCGAAATACATGCAACAGCATACACGTATAACACTAGGCAAAATTTCGCCATGTTTAAATGAGCTAAGCCTGTCCCTTGTAGTATTTATTGTCACTACCTGAAAACTCCATTCAAACCGGAACAATATGGGCACACCCTAGTAAAACGCCACACTTGAGAACACCATACACGAGCATATCACAGCGGATATCTCTACAGAAAATACCATCACACACGATGGCATCACCAAATAACAATAAGGACGGGATCATCGCCCTCACGGCATTCGCTAAAACATTCTATTCGTCAATGATTTGGCGCGAGTTAACGACATAGCCGCACACCGCATACATATCTGCATACAATATGTGATCTCTACAATTAACATACACATCGCACATATACATATATACATACATACATAAATCATAGATACTTATATCTAAGTGACATAACATATCACTTATTAGACATAAATACACAAAATCAAAATAAGCATATGTAAACATATCTATCAGCTAAAACACATTGTAAAATATAAATACTAGAGATAAGAACATATAACAATAGAAACGCACTATCAATAACAACCCAAATATAAGAATAGAAACTAATAGTTTTATCTGTTAGTAAACAGATAACTATCGATACAGCTCAATAGTATAAATAGCACTGAGATTTATGTAAACTAGTTAGTCTTAAGAATATCAATAAAGAGCACACATTTCGGTGCAGCTCAAAAGTATATTTCTTTCTACTCATATCGTGTAAACGATATTAATTCGCATCACATGATATACGATTTGAGACCGATCCGCGTTAAATCGATCGTCAGCACCCGCAAGTTGTCTTTTCGTAATGTTTTTTAACTTTCTAGAACCATAATTGTCCTATTTTTACATACATTCATAAATTAAGTAAAATTGACAAAATAAATAGAATATAGTAAGATATACAAGCATAAACGGATATTTTATTTAAATAATTCAGAACTCGGTGCGCTCCTCATAAAATCGTATGTCATTTTAATCACATCCAAAAATTTAAATTTATTTTTATAAATCCAGTTTTCACCAAAAATTTAAAAAATCCAAAATAACGCCATTTTCGAAGACCAAGAAAAAGCTTGTATAGTTTGAACAACTTGACATTTTAACACTACTTCCGGAAAATTATTACTTTGTATATGTTCCTTTGCCCTCAATAATAGTTTGCAGTCTTTTATTCACAGAAGCTTCATTTTGAGTAAGGATTGAGGATTATTTTTGCTATTAACTTTGCGTTCTCGACATTTCGTACGAAATACCTAAAATACATAAGATTAACATATTTACATAAAGAGTTTATGAGAAAAAATATCTCTGTACAAGTTTTTTTTGGTTCATTGTATATAAATCAAAACCCTTTGCATAAATAGGGCCTTCAATGTCATCCTAAAGGGACCATAACTTTTCAGGTTCGCAGAGATTCATATGCGATCACCTTAGTGGATATGCCTTTATTTTTACAGAAAATATCGGTTAATTTTAGAGATATATATAATAAAATTGAGGTGCAATATCTATATCAATTTGCAAAATCGGTTCAGTACTTCAGTGCAGCGCCCATATCCCTAATATTAGAATTAAAAAATTCCGGTTGCCTTTATATCGGTCGATATATAAGATCTATTATTAAGAGTAAATAACCAAAATGTATATAAATATATAATATATATTGTGAAGAATATGGGTGAAATCCTGTACACTAATCACCCAGCGCCCATACACTACTTACAATTTGTAATTGTGATCTTAACTTAATGAATTGCGCCCTCCGGTTGATTTTCCTTTGATATATCCGATAATAAAAACTATCGATATGAGTTTGTACATACGTATTAACACAGTTCTAATGTTATGAATATAGTGGTACTGTTGCCTAGATATATTCGACTTGTAATGTAACATACATCCCAGACATACAGCAAAAAGTAGTAACGATGGTGAGGAAAAGTTGAGTATATTACTTAGTACATCCTTACTTGTTAATATTGTGTGATAACCTAAGGTAAGCAATTGGAGCAGGTTTGGCGTTGATTTAAGAAGCTTATGTTTAATTTCTAGTGCGAATTTTTGACAATCCTCCAACAGCAACCTTTTCAACTCTTTTCGTTTCTAGATGCTGCTGTGCTAGAATTGCACAATGCCTGATTAGTGTTTTGGATCTTTGTCTTTATAGAAACGGAACTATTATGGCATAGATTACTGTAGTCCAGGGAAGAAGCATCCTTTTTTTTGTTTATGACAAATTTCTACCGATTTGCAGTAATAATCACGAAACAGTTGGTACATTGTATGACTTCTCTAATTTATATTGTACATCAATAGCCATTTTTCGAGCAGATAGCCTCGGATTTGTTAAAATTTTTCGGAAAATATATCGCTGACTGCTCCCGTTACAAATTTTATTTTACGTTGCTCTTATTTATCATCCGATTTTCTCGAACAACCTGTTTATTTATATGTTGTAGAAATTAGAGATTTAGAACCAATTCTAGATGTTCAATTATGTTTTAGCGACCAATTTTTATAAGCACGCATCATGCTGTACAAGTATGGTATAATAGTTTCACTTAACAGCTGCTTATAACTAAATAATTGAGTTAGATATAGAGTTATATATAAATATAAATGATTAGCATGACGAAAAAATTAACTGTGAGTCTGCCCGTCTATTCGTTCGTCCGTTCGTGCAAGCGATAATTTAATTAAATATTATAATATCTTGATGAAACTTGGTACCAGGTATGGAATTTCACAATTTTTAATTGTGCCGAATTTGGTCCAAAAAATGTGCGAAAATGTAGTTGAGAGTGCTGAAATTAATTAAATTCGAATAAATTTTCATATAATTTTTGTTTTAAACATTAATGAAAACAAAAACGTAAATTACCAACTTGCCACTTACAAATCAAATCCGGGGAAATACTTTCCAGTGTTGACAAAACCTTATATTAAACAAGAAGAAACTTTAATTTCGGTTGCACCGAAGCTATAATACCCCTCACAAATACAAAGGTTCCTTACAAAAACTTGATTCCGATCTAATTTCATGAAGATACTTAGTCAAATAGAAAAGTTTTCCATGTAATTGCTTTATTTCGATCGTTCAGTTAATATGGCAGCTATATGCTATAGTCATCCGATCTATAAAATTTCTTCGGAGATTTTATTATTGTCATAAATAATAATCCATGCCAAATTTCGTGAAGATAAATCGTCAAATGAAAAAGTTTTACATACGAGCACTTCATTCCGATCGTTCAGTTTGTATGGCGGCTACATATATGCTATAGTAATCTGATCTGAACAATTTCTCTATTACTTGATTCCGATTGTTCAGTTTGTATGGACACTATATGCTATAGTGGTCCGATATCGGCCGTTCCGACAAATGAACATCGTCTTAATAAGGAAAGGACATGTGCAAAATTTCAGATCGATAGCTTAAAAACTGACGGACTAGTTCGCGTATATACCGTGGCAAACTTAATATACCCTGTTCAGGGTATAAAAATGTTGCGAAAGAATTCAACATTCAATATTCGACGAAATCGTGAAATCAAATTTGGTATATTATTAACTTATAACTCGTGAGCGAAAATTATATTAAGGAGGTATTCTAGTTTAGAAATACTAATAGATACTAATTATATCTCTGTTCAGATTGCGAAATCGTACTAACCTGGTGGGAAAAACATGGAGCACATAGTTATGTACATATTCAATCGCACGTCTCAAATACATGACATAGTAGGACCAGCCACTTGGCAAATCGTAGCCAGTGCTGACAATCCTGCCGATCTACGTACAAGAGGGTTCAAACCCCTGCATTGCTGTTGCTATCATTAATTAGCTGATAATAGGCGTGTTTTATTTGACCAGAATGTTAAGCTATTAGCTTATTTTGTATGGAAGACTTAGCCAACATATTTATATTGGCTTGTCAAAACCTATCTTAGCTTGTATATTGAACTAGAGGCATTGCCAGTTCCACTTATTTTTTCATTCACAATAAGCAATCTTTTGCAAAAATTACAGATTTTGATGGATGGCTATTGAGTTAAAATTAAGACAAAATACGAACATTTGTTTTCCGATTTTTTTTTTTTGGTTTCTAGACTTCAAATTAACAAAATAAATGTTTATGTATAGTATATTAACATACCGTATACAAATTTAAAAATTCAAACTAAAATTTTCTCCATGTCAGACATTTTGAAATACATATGTATATTGAATATCAATTGACTGTTCTTGCCCGTAATGCCAACACAATACGAAAACATGAAATAAGCTAAGTGTGTTTTATTTGTCAACGATTTGGCTATTAGCTTATGACGGTCAAATAAAACACGCCTACTAAAGAGATCAATGAAATTAATAAAAAAATGAAATTAATAACAAAACATTCATATATATTATAATAAATCTATAAGTCGTCCAAACAAAAATCCAATAAACCCACAAATAAAGTTGCTTACCGTAAGCACATACGAGCACATCAAAATTCGTATCAAATATGTTTCAACACCAAAGCCGTTTTCTACACTTACAGCACGTATGCCGTGCCTTCGGCTACTCCACTAGCAGTACGCCAAAATACATGCAACAGCATACACGTATAACAATAGGCAAAATTTCGCCATGTTTAAATGAGCTAAGCCTGTCCCTTGTAGTATTTATTGTCACTACCTGAAAACTCCATTCAAACCGGAACAATATGGGCACACCCTAGTAAAACGCCACACTTGAGAACACCATACACGAGCATATCACAGCGGATATCTCTACAGAAAATACCATCACACACGATGGCATCACCAAATAACAATAAGGACGGGATCATCGTCCCCACGGCATTCGCTAAAACATTCTATTCGTCAATGATTTGGCGCGAGTTAACGACATAGCCGCACACCGCATACATATCTGCATACAATATGTGATCTCTACACTTCACATACACATCGTACACATACATATATACATACATACATAAATCATAGATACTTATATCTAAGTGACATAACATATCACTTATTAGACATAAATACACAAAATCAAAATAAGCATATGTAAACATATCTATCAGCTAACACACATTGTAAAATATACTAGAGATAAGAACATATAACAATAGAAACGCACTATCAATAACAACCCAAATATAAGAATAGAAACTAATAGTTTTATCTGTTAGTAAACAGATAACTATCGATACAGCTCAATAGTATAAATAGCACTGAGATTTATGGAAACTAGTTAGTCTTAAGAATATCAATAAAGAGCACACATTTCGGTGCAGCTCAAAAGTATATTTCTTTCTACTCATATCGTGTAAACGATATTAATTCGCATCACATGATATACGATTTGAGACCGATCCGCGTTAAATCGATCGTCAGCACCCGCAAGTTGTCTTTTCGTAATGTTTTTTAACTTTCTAGAACCATAATTGTCCTATTTTACATACATTCATAAATTAAGTAAAATTGACAAAATAAATAGAATATAGTGAGATATACAAGCATAAACGGATATTTTATTTAAATAATTCAGAACTCGGTGCGCTCCTCATAAAATCGTATGTCATTTTAATCACATCCAAAAATTTAAATTTATTTTTATAAATCCAGTTTTCACCAAAAATTTAACAAATCCAAAATAACGCCATTTTTGAAGACCAAGAAAAAGCTTGTAGAGTTTGAACAACTTGACATTTTAACACTACTTCCGGGAAATTATTACTTTGTATGTGTTCCTTTGCCCTCAATAATAGTTTGCAGTCTTTTATTCACAGAAGCTTCATTTTGAGTAAGGATTGAGGATTATTTTTGCTATTAACTTTGCGTTCTCGACATTTCGTACGAAATACCTAAAATACATAAGATTAACATATTTACATAAAGAGTTTATGAGAAAAAATATCTCTGTACAAGTTTTTTTTGGTTCACTGTATATAAATCAAACACCCTTTGCATAAATAGGGCCTTCAATGTCATCATATGTCAGATCCCGCCGAAAAATGTGCCGTAAAGGGACCATAACTTTTCAGGTTCGCAGAGATTCATATGCGATCACCTTAGTGGATATGCCTTTATTTTTACAGAAAATATCGGTTAATTTTAGAGATATATATAATAAAATTGAGGTGCAATATCTATATCAATTTGCAAAATCGGTTCAGTACTTCAGTGCAGCGCCCATATCCCTAATATTAGAATTAAAAAATTCCGGTTGCCTTTATATCGGTCGATATATAAGATCTATTATTAAGAGTAAATAACCAAAATGTAACATATCTAACATTATAAGATATATTATATATTGTGAAGAATATGGGTGAAATCCTCTACACTAATCACCCAGCGCCCATACACTACTTACAATTTGTAATTGTGATCTTAACTTAATGAATTGCGCCCTCCGGTTGATTTTCCTTTGATATATCCGATAATAAAAACTATCGATATGAGTTTGTACATACGTATTAACACAGTTCTAATGTTATGAATATAGTGGTACTGTTGCCTAGATATATTCGACTTGTAATTTAACATACATCCCAGACATACAGCAAAAAGTAGTAACGATGGTGACGGAAAGTTGAGTATATTACTTAGTACATCCTTACTTGTTAATATTGTGTGATAACCTAAGGTAAGCAATTGGAGCAGGTTTGGCGTTGATTTAAGAAGCTTATGTTTAATTTCAAGTGCGAATTTTTGACAATCCTCCAACAGCAACCTTTTCAACTCTTTTCGTTTCTAGATGCTGCTGTGCTAGAATTGCACAATGCCTGATTAGTGTTTTGGATCTTTGTCTTTATAGAAACGGAACTATTATGGCATAGATTACTGTAGTCCAGGGAAGAAGCATCCTTTTTTTTGTTTATGACAAATTTCTACCGATTTGCAGTAATAATCACGAAACAGTTGGTACATTGTATGACTTCTCTAATTTATATTGTACATCAATAGCCATTTTTCGAGCAGATAGCCTCGGATTTGTTAAAATTTTTCGGAAAATATATCGCTGACTGCTCCCGTTACAAATTTTATTTTACGTTGCTCTTATTTATCATCCGATTTTCTCGAACAACCTGTTTATTTATATGTTGTAGAAATTAGAGATTTAGAACCAATTCTAGATGTTCAATTATGTTTTAGCGACCAATTTTTATAAGCACGCATCATGCTGTACAAGTATGGTATAATAGTTTCACTTAACAGCTGCTTATAACTAAATAATTGAGTTAGATATAGAGTTATATATAAATATAAATGATTAGCATGACGAAAAAATTAACTGTGAGTCTGCCCGTCTATTCGTTCGTCCGTTCGTGCAAGCGATAATTTAATTAAATATTATAATATCTTGATGAAACTTGGTACCAGGTATGGAATTTCACAATTTTTAATTGTGCCGAATTTGGTCCAAAAAATGTGCGAAAATGTAGTTGAGAGTGCTGAAATTAATTAAATTCGAATAAATTTTCATATAATTTTTGTTTTAAACATTAATGAAAACAAAAACGTAAATTAACAACTTGCCACTTACAAATCAAATCCGGGGAAATACTTTCCAGTGTTGACAAAACCTTATATTAAACAAGAAGAAACTTTAATTTCGGTTGCACCGAAGCTATAATACCCCTCACAAATACAAAGGTTCCTTACAAAAACTTGATTCCGATCTAATTTCATGAAGCTACTTAGTCAAATAGAAAAGTTTTTCATGTAAGTGCTTTATTTCGATCGTTCAGTTAATATGGCAGCTATATGCTATAGTCATCCGATCTATAAAATTTCTTCGGAGATTTCATTATTGTCATAAATAATAATCCATGCCAAATTTCGTGAAGATAAATCGTCAAATGAAAAAGTTTTACATACGAGCACTTCATTCCGATCGTTCAGTTTGTATGGCAGCTACATATATGCTATAGTAATCTGATCTGAACAATTTCTCTATTACTTGATTCCGATTGTTCAGTTTGTTTGGAAACCATATGCTATAGTGGTCCGATATCGGCCGTTACGACAAATGGACAGCTTCTTAGTAAGGAAATGAGAGGTGCAAAATTTCAGATCGATAGCTTAAAAACTGACGAACTAGTTCGCGTATATACAGACAGACAGACGGACATGGCTAAATCAACTCAGCTCATCATGCTGATCATTTATGTATATATTTTATAGGGTCTCCGACGTTTTCTTCTGGGTGTTAGAAACTCCGTGTCAAACTTAATATATCCTGTTCAGGGTATAAAAATGTTGCGAAAGAATTCAACATTCACTTTTCGACGAAATCGTGAAATCAAATTTGGTATCTTACTAACTTATATTGAAGGTCATGTACTCACTTAGTTTTATTAACATATTTTAATCGCGTGAGCGAAAATTATAATAAGGGGATATTCAGGTTTAGAAATTTAAAACAATCGATTTTTGCGATTTTGCATATTATTGTAGTATAAACCTTTAAGAATATGTTTTGAAAAAGATTTTTTTGAAATTTCAATGATTTTCGGATCTACAATTCATTTTGTGTTGCGCCGACAAAGTCGACTGGCAGCTCGAGTCTTAAAGTCGTTTTTCTCTTAAATTTTACTCAGAGCTTCTTTAGACATTATACTATCGCACTACGAGAGTTTTTGCAATTTATTTCTTATATTTTAAAAAAATCGAAAATAACGAAACATTTTTCAAACGGCCGCAATTGGATGTGGAATTAAAAATTGTATTATATAGGTAGTAGGCGTGGTACACTCTAGCAACATGTTGCAATATTATAAAAAGAATACGTGCTTTGTAGAAATGCCCGCAATTTTATATTTACCTGTCTAATGTGCTAAAAGTACATACTTGCCGCTTTACATTTGGCAACTTATTTTTTTCCTTTTCTCGAAGTTACCTTCACTATTATTGAAAATTGTGTATGTGCTGTTCTACTGCATAGTTTTTAAAATATCGTCCTCTTTAATAAAAATTTTACTACAAAGAGATTTCCATATGGATTGGACTATTATCACAAAAAAATACCGTTTAAGTAAAAAAATATAAAATGCTATAACTAAGCCACACATTAGCATACTAGATATTGTTATTATTGCATCTGCAGATTAAGAGTGTTTAAAATTTTGGCGTTGTTCCGCCACCTAACAAGTTTAATGTAAATCCCGGATAATAACGAGACCTACTCCTCATATAACGGTTATATTGATAATTGCTAAAAATGCGATAATTCACTAAATGAATACGTCCGAAAAATTTAATTTAACAGTTAAGATGCCGCAGGAAGGAATCGGAAATGAAATCTTTACCCACCTTAAAATAAAATCTTATACCTCATGCATTAGTAGAAATCTGAAAATGGGAGAAATCAAGCTATTATACAGACATTTATAAAAAAAATTTAATTCCCGATTCTTCCACCAATAAAAAAGAAAAAAAATCATTAATTGTATCCCTACAAACATCATCATAATTAGTTACGGTTAACGACTAAGGATGACACTAATTTATTATTTTAGCATACTTTATGACGAATATATCGGCCAATGTGTAATTAAACCTATTTCAATTGTGGAAACATTTTTCCAAGCTTAGATTAATCCGAATTTTCCAGACTTATTGATGTTCGTCTTTCCAGGTGATTTGATTGGTGGACCACATAAAGTGGTTTAGCTTTAAATATGAATGAAATCGGTCCAGACCTTGGTCTATACTTCATACCTTAATATAATGATTAACGCCACTCTCGTTGATTTTTTCTAATATGACAATATATTTAATTTCGTATATATATTTTTTATGAAAATTGCTTTGAACCGTTGTTACCATTTTTGCTTCGAATATGATGCCTTGTTATACTGCCGCTGTGATTTGGACTCACACATCTCCGTACATTCAATATCAAATTTTCAAAATTGAAGCCTGTATTTATTGGTACACAAAATTTTAATTTTTTTCGAAAGCATTACTTTGGTCCATTATAGCATCTATCATATAACCCTGGCAGAAAAATATTATACATTATTTAAATAAGAAGAAATTTAATAATTTCGAAATTCGAAAGCAAACATTTATTATTTTCCTTATTTTGCTTCTAGCCAAATATCTTGGTTAGTGAGGTTGATATCGAAATAAAATGAAAAGACATTGCTACAGTTTTTTAATATGTATTCATATAATTATTTATATAACTTCTTTCAATAGGCTAAAGAGAACTATGAAGGCTTAAATGGCACCAATCGAACCGTCACATTACAAACATTAATGAGTGCAAATGTTTTGCAATCGGGTAAAGCGGTAATGACTATAGACTATTTGGGTCAAAAATTTGTCGGAGATTTGATGCCGGACGGTAAAATAAAATCACAAGAAACTGAAACAGTATTTCTTACTCCAAGTGCGTGGGCAGTGCATTGCAAACGGTTTATAAATCCTGATAAAAAAAGTGGATGTGGTTGGGCATCTGTGAAATATAAAGGAAAAAAGTTAGATGTCTATAAAAATTCATGGCTACGAAAGTGTGCGTTGCAAAAAGATGTCAACTTGGATGATTCAGAATCAGGTGAGTTCTATATTTTGTGATAATTTTACAAATCGGATTGTCAGAAATAATCAACCTGAAACAATTTCGACATTATATTATTGTTATGTGTTTCGATCATTATTGACTATCTACTGGTGAGTTTCCGATGTCAAACTTGTTGCAATGGAAATTTCAGAGTGTAGCAAAAATTGCTTTTTGCTTATATAACCTTATACCTTTCCGACGGTTTTCGCTTCTAGGCTTCATATCAGTTCTTTCTGCAGAACCCCATTTAATTTTATCATATACACATTCGAAATATCTAAAAGGAATCGAATATTCTGGAAAAAAGTTTATGGAGAGAAATAAAATTTAAATGCAATTTGTTGGTAGGGAACATTTTTTAATGTTCTTAATTTTTTTTCTGTTTGGTTGACATATCAAACATGTTCAATAACCTTACAATCATTGAACAAACAACTTCATATACTTTCATTGTGCTGAAATTGTCAAATTTCATACCTTAAAGTGTTATTTGCGGAAAGCATTAATTTATTGTAAAGAAGTAAAGTGCTGCAGAGTCGCATCGAATGCTTTTCAAAGCATGTGGGGATCATGCTTTATCAGAAGCAACAGATGGTTTCAACGGTTCAGAGATAATCATTTGAATATGAGAAATAAAGAACGTGGAAGACCACCACAAAAGTTTCAAGATGCCGAACTACAAGCAATATTAGATGAAGATGATACTTTGAGTCAAAATCAAATTGTAGTTATGTCAAATGTCGCACAATAATTAATTTCGGACCGTTTGAAAGCTATGGGAAATATCCAAAAGTGTGGAAAATAGGTGCCACATGAATTAAATGAAAGACAAATGAAACAAGAAGGAAGGGCTAAGTTCGGATGTAACCGAACATTTTATACTCTCGCAAAGTCAAATGTTATACTCGTTTGAGATTTCTTTGTGGATTGGCTGATATTTTTGGTAGAAGGTCAACTATAGGCACTGGGGTCCACATATTTAGTACTTAGGGGCTTGAACAGTTTTGGTTCGATTTAGACAATTTTTGGTCACAAGGTGGCATACTTTAAACGTATTATTCACGCAGAGTTTTACCCCGATATAATCATTGCTTGATATGCATAGTGGAAAGTGAAAGAATCAGATGGAATTGAAAATTGTGTTATATGGGAAATATGCGTGGTTGTAGTCCGATTTAGCCCATTTTCGCAATATAACATAGAAATTTGAAAAGAACGTTATGCACCGAATTTGGTTGAAATCGGTTATGCAGATCCCAAGATATGGGTTTTCACCTAAAAGTGGACACGCTCACTGTCTGATTTTGAACGCGGTTCCTATAAAGTCATCTCATACCATCCCTTGATTTATCGCGCTTTTAGTAGTTTTTAACAGTACCGTTATATGGGGAGTGGGCGGAGTTGCCACCCAATTTCAACAATTTTTACACTGTGGGTAGAGGTTCAAAAAACATTTGCTTCCAGTAAATTTTGTTATTATAGCATTAGCGGTTTAGGAGATATGCACATTAAACCTATTAGAGGCGGGACCACGCCCACTTTTAAAAAAACCTTTTTAATTGCAGATGCCCCTCCCTAATGTGATCCTGTGCACCAAATAACAGTCTTGTATCTTATTGCGGAGCTTAGTTATGGCAATTTATTTGTTTTTGATTAATGGCGTTTTGTGGGCGTGGCAGTTGTCCGATTACGCCCATCTGCAATACCAACCGTCTCACGGTACCAAGAAATATGTCTACCAAGTTTCATAAAGATATCTCAATTTTTACTCAAGTTACAGCTTGCACGGACGGACAGACGGACGGACAGACAGTCACCCGGATTTCAACTCGTCTCTTCATCCTGATCATTTATATATGTAGGATTTTATTCAATATAATAGCGAACACACACGTCCGCTCGCTTTCGCGGTTACAATGCTTCTCCTTTCTTAAAACTATAAGTATCGACCGTTACTATCCTATGATGGACGCTTCGTTCAGTCAGTAGTGCCAATTATCAGTAGTGCCAATAGTCTTTGTCGAGCTACCGTACTGTTCCTACAATCGGCCGTCCTGACCTATTATTCGACCTCGAATAATTAAGTCCACTTCTTTATATTTTCCGCAACTGTCATCGTTTTCTTTGGTCCTTCCGTATTTCCTACCTTTTCGACCTCGTATCTGTCATGGTTTAGTTTAGCGACTATCTTGTACGGTCCCAAATACTTCGGTCTCAGTTTTGTAGATACTCCAAACTGAGTTTTCTTAATAGCTACAATATCCCCTATGCTGTATTCAAATCCTTGTTTCCGTGTTCGATTAAATGTCTTACAATTTTCTTTCTAAATTTTCTCTATATTTTCGTGAGCACTTTGTCGTATTGAGTCGCGTTCTACATTTAACTCTTCTATTTCAAGGTCTCTTATAATTTCTTGTAAATCTGGGTAGTCTGTCACACGCATGTTCAATCCTGTGAGAATTCTAAAGGGTGTCATTTTGGTGCTGCGAGGTGCAGTGTTGTTGAAAATCTGTTGTACTTTTGCGACGTGGTTATACCACTGAGTCGGCTTACTTTGACATTTCTTAGATAGCATTGGAACCACGGTCCTATGAACGCGTTCCACCTGTCCATTGCCTCGTCTGACACCGGTTGCAATCAACAGGTGTTGTATTCCCTCTTTGGTGCAGTACTCGATGAAAGCGTTTGATGTGAAAGCCGCCCCTCTATTCGTTACGATTCTTTTCGGGTTGCCGAAAACTGTCGATTGTTTCTCTAATTTATCAATTACCTCTCCCACCCCGGTTGATTTCGTTGGGTACAGCCAAACGAACTTCGAAAACGCGTCTATAATAACTAAAATATGGTTATACCTTTTACATGTTTCAGTTAAAGGACCCACATGGTCGATATGGTAAGTCCCTAATGGTTCACAGGTTTTGTCGATTGGCGTCAACAAGCCCTCTTTCTTACCCCTCTTCGAATCTACAATTATGCACTCCACACATGAACTTACTACATTTTGCACCTTTTTGTTCAAGTTTGGTATGTAATAATTTCTTTCCACCAGTCCTGTGTCTTTTTTGCTGCAAAATGACCCTGGCTATGTGCCAGCTTAATAATTTCGTCTTCCATACTGGCCGGTACTACTAACAATTCCTTAACAGGGTCACTGTACAGTAACTCATTCCTCAAAAAAAACTTCTCGTATGGTCCTACTTCCATAACTTTCCTTACCGCTCTTATCCAGTTATCCTGCATTTGCGCATCCCTTATCCTATACTTTAACGAGTTTTCTACTAACAAACAGTATGCGCGACTAAGAGCATCTACGTGTCTCATGCGAGTTCCTGACCTTTGTTCAACTACATAATTGTATTCTTGCAGGTACATTGCCCACCTCATAATTCTGTCAGGCACGTCTTGTTTCTTGACCGTCATAGTGAAAGCGTTACAATCGCTTACTATTTTGAACCTAATATCTTTTAAGTATATCCGCCATTTTTTAAGGGCTTTCATAGCTGCCAGAACCTCAAGTTCAAACGCACTGTACTTTTCTTCTGTCCTCAATGTTTTACGACTCATATATTCAATGGGGTGCAATAGATTGTCTTCTGGGTCCCTTTGCAATAACACTGCGCCATACCCGAATTTTGACGCATCCGAATGTACTTCTGTTTCTGCATTTGGATCGAAAAGTTTCAAAGTGGGCGCGTTCACCAACGCCCGCTTTAGTTCTTGAATTGCTAAGAGTTGTTCCTCTCCCAGCCTAAATTTTTCTTGCTGGCGAAGCATATCTGTTAGCGACTTAGCAATAACTGCATAGTTTTGTATGAACCGTCTGAAATATGAAGTCAAGCCTAAGAATCGCTGTAATTCCTTCTTGCTGTTTGGTACTGGAAACTCCCTGACTGCCCTAGTCTTTTCTTTTGAAGGAAGAATTCTACCGTTTTTTACGATGAACCCCAAGAAATTAATTCTTTTCCTTAAAATTTGACATTTATCCCATCTGATGTGTAAACCGTTTTTACTTGCATGCTTTAGCACTCTTCCTAATTTCTCTCGACCTTCTATCTCATCCTTGGCGGGAATGACGATATCGTCCATGTATATTATAACGGTTCCATCCGCAAGCATGTCCTGGAATATCGCTCGTATGTAGCGACAAAATACCGCCGGTGAATTATTGATGCCAAAAAGCACAAAGCAAAACTCATAATGGCCGTTTTGGGTTACGAAAGACGTGTACTTTCGGGAACCCGGTACTATTGGCACATGATAAAATCCGTTCTTCAAATCCAATGTAGTGAAGACATTTGCACCCTGCAATCTGTCTAACGCTTCCTCCACGACTGTCATTGGAAAATTGTCTCTTATTATTTGTTCGTTAATTTTACGAAAATCACAACAAAACCGTTTTGTTCCGTTTTTCTTTGTAACTAACATAACTGGCGATGCGTATTCCGACACACTATTCTCTATAATACCCTCCTTAAGCATCCGTGCGACCTCTTCGTCAATACGTTGCTGATCCGCCTGCGACACCCTACGTGGTCGCTGAAATACCGGTTTTTCGTTTTTCAATATTAACTTCATCTCTACTTGCCTATGACTAGGCTTCTTAGGGCAGTAACTATGAATCCAACCGCTTACTACTTTAGCATCGTGCGCTGACAGATGCGATAGATCCACTCGACCTGTCTCCTCGCATATTCCAGTTTCAATTAAACACAGTACTTCAAACTCTTCAATTAACCTTTTGTCACCCATGACTTCAGGTCCTGTTTCTATTACGGATTTAGTAATGTCCTTTTGTTCCCTGAAAACCTTACCCTGACTATCCCCGTAGTCTCTTAACTCACGGTGAGTTGACACAACCCCTTCAACACCACCATACACACCCTCAGCAGCCATCCCAGCTCCGGTGTGCCTCGCTGCTATCCCAGCAGCCTTCATAGGTTTTCTGAACTCAACACTACGTTTCCTAAAAACTAACTCAACCTCCTGAAGTACGTCATTTCCGATCATTGCTGCATACGGAATATCACGTTCCCTAACCACGTGAAATGTTACGTTCCATGACAGTCCCTCTACTGTCATTTCGGCCGTAAAGCTGCCTAATGTCGTAAGCACGCCCTTGCCAATACCAAACAATCTCTGTTTTTCCCCAGTTAGATCTATCTCTCCTAACATCAATAGGGTATCATACCTCATGATACACGCAATGCATCCTGTATCTACTAATGCATTAAAGGTAAAGCCATTGATAGTGGCATCAACGAAAATCATTTCACCTTTACTGGCAGACGTTTCCACTTTGCTATCAACCGTATTTACCCGCTCACTTTTAATCATTCGGTCTCTCTGCTCTTCACACTGCTGCGCATAATGCCAGCAACAAATAATCTTACTCGATCCGGCTTCCGGACAGTCCCTCGCTATATGACCTTCTTTGTCACATTTAAAACACTTCTTTTTCATCAACCCTTTACTTTCGGTCGCAATCTGTCCCCCGTATCCTTTGGTTGCAGCAATTTGTACACCCCTAACTTTCTCGTATATGCGAATTTGTTTCTTCAATTCGCCCACTGTCTTTGCTTGATACAAAATTCCCTTGTTTGTTTTAGCGTCAGGTATACCATCTACAAAATATTCTATTATACTCTTTTCATCGAGCGATATTGGCTTACCGATTTCGATGATTGAGTATAAATATTCTTGTAAACTTGCTTTTGTTTGTTTACGTTTATTTCTTAATACCCGATGCACTTCGGACGCACATAATTTTTCCCCAAACTCATCAATAAGAGAGCGCTTCAAACTACTCCAGTCTCTTACACCCACCAACCCACGCACAAACCATTTCGCTGCCCCCTTGAGCAACTGCTTCGCATATACAAACCGTTGTAGATTATTCCACCCTACCGTGTCAGCTATCTCGTCAAATTCTACAACCCAGTGGTGAACGTCACAAGTATCATTTCCATAAAAATCTGAAACGCTGTCTTGAACGTCACGAAGAGTAAACAACATCTTTTGCGCATTTGATGAAGCAGCTACGGCGTCCGCGTAAGATGAATTTGTCGATTCATTCGCGCTTTCGTCCTCAGCTTGCTCGTCCCCAAAAACTAAATGTTGTAGCAGGCGCAATTGCAACTCTTTTTTTCTGCCTGTAACCCTAGCTCTCTTAACTTTTCTTTTAGCGTCTCTACCGTCATTGCCCTAATCGTCTCAGCGTCCATCTTACAATTGTTATAAATCGGCGATTTACACTTCAATTTTATATCCGAACAACCGTATCTTTTAGGTATATACTTTTACAAATTCGAATTAGCATTTCTCATTCCACATAAACAATTAATCAAAACTTAAATAATTTAAAATAAGTGATACTAATCTGCAGTTACTGCTATCGGCTATTCCACCGCTGCCACCACTATCGGTTGTTAACTGTACTCGTTGCTGATGTCACTTGCTCGTCACCTCTGCTTTTCAGCGATATAACCGTTGCTTTACTCTTGGTCTGCGCGTCGCTTATAGTGCGCAGCGTCGTAACTGTTGCTTTACTGTTGGTCTGCGCGTCGCTTATAGTGCGCAGCGTCGTAACCGTTACTTTACTGTTGGTCTGCGCGTCGCTTATAGTGCGCAGCGTCGTAACCGTTGCTTTACTGCTGGTCTGCGCGTCGCTTATAGTGCGCAGCGTCGTAACTGTTGCTTTACCACTGGTCTGCGCGTCGCTTATAGTGCGCAGCGTCGTAACTGTTGCTTTACCACTGGTCTGCGCGTCGCTTATAGTTATTATTTCGACTTTTTAATAATTTTGGTCGTTTCTCATCTTTAAACACTTTCTTTAGTTTTTCATGCACTCAATTTTTATATGTTACACCTTCGTTTTTTACTTTGTATTCCGCTTTTCATTTTTAACACTATAACCAGTGTCCATTTAGTACATTGACAAACACTCACAACTCTGTCGACGTTTACGATCGATAGAAAGAACAGCGGCGCGCGCGAGTATGAACACTTTTATTATTTTTGTTGTTTATTAAATTTTCCACTTGCTCAAATGTTTTGTGTAGACACTTTTCTTTTCATCCCGGTTGAGCCCCCAAATTATTCAATATAATAGCGAACACACACGTCCGCTCGCTTTCGCGGTTACAATGCTTCTCCTTTCTTAAAACTATAAGTATCGACCGTTACTATCCTATGATGGACGCTTCGTTCAGTCAGTAGTGCCAATTGTCAGTAGTGCCAATAGTCTTTGTCGAGCTACCGTATTGTTCCTACATATATATATAACCCTATATCTAACTCGATTAGTTTTAGGTGATACAAACAACCGTTAGGTGAACAAAACTACTATACTCTGTAGCAACAGGTTGCGATAGTATAAAAACACTTGTAAAATTTTACTTCAAATACACGAGAGAAAATCAGTTTTGCATCGAATTGTTACTGGTGATGAAAAATGAATATATTTTAAGAGTGCTAGACGGAAAAAATCGTGGGTTAATCCGGGACATCATCAACATCGACTGCAAAGCAGATCGATTCGGTAATAAGGCAATGCTCCGTGTTTGGTGGGATCAGAAGAGTGTGGTATATCATGCGCTTTCAAAACCTGGCGAACTGTTAATAGTACAAGTAATTCCTACAGACAACAAATGATCAATTTGAACCATGCATTGATCAAAAAACGACCAGAATGGGCCAGAAGACACGGCAAAATAATTTTGCTACATGACAATACACCTGCACACATCGATTCAGAGTACAATCAAAGTACTTGGCGGGGAGCTGCTACCACACCCTCCGTACAGGGCGGCGCCAACCCCCGGCATCGCCTGTGTGCGGATCCTATGAAGCGTCTCTTTTTTAACGAATTATCATAAAAACAAATTCAAATTTTAATTGTTATTTTGACTGAAATACCTAAATGTTCGCCAGTTTTACAGTACTTAGATAATATTATCACTACTATTTAAGTGCTCGCTTCTGCTTGCCAATTACTGCGAAAAATAAAACTCGAACAAAATTTTAACATACTTTATAATACAAAGAATTTTATACTTAAATATTAATAACAAAGAAGCTGACTTTTTCTAAGAATATTAATACTAATATGACTATTACGGAACTATGCTATGTTTTAAAAAGACAACAAGAGTCTAACATATGCAAGAATATAATATTTCCGCTTTTCTCGCTTTTTTGTTTTCGAAATCCTTAATATTTTCATGATTGTCTATATGGTCTAGTATGGCCTCCTCTATGGATATTGTTGCTAAATTTGTTAATCTTTCCTGACTCATTGTAGAGCGCAGCTACTTCTTAATCGTCTTTGATCTTGGTCATCACTTAAATTAAATAAAAAATGAAATACGTCGTTGTGATTATTCAATAAATCAAATCTTTCATCTACAAAGGATAACGCTTGGTCTAATATATAAAAAAATACATTAATTTTAAAAGAGGTTTTCGGATCATTTATAGTGTGGTCTTTGTGTTCATAATCAAAACTCTTTGGAGTTTTACGACGTCTTAGGGGTGTGGATCTGAATGTTTCAAATTCAGTCTCGACGTCTAATTTTTCGGAAATTTTTTTGGCATCACTTACAATTTCTTCAAAATTTGTGTCTGTTTTAATTTTTATCAAAAACTTTTTTTAATTCTGCAAAATCATCTAAAGCAACTTGCATATTCATATCGATGTTGTCAATCGCTAAATTCCTAGCAGAATTTATTTTTATCTTTTGATTCAAATAGCTTGCAAAAGAAGCAGTAAACGGCATTTTTGGACACTGAATACAGCAGCCACTCTCTGTGATACTTTTCACCGTTTCCTAAATGCCTTTCATAATAATACTCAAAAATTTACGTCCCGAAGAAACACGCGAAAAATTATACTGTTTTAATTTGTGGCCAGGCTCCAGGGTCATCTTTGGAAAAAGGTGGTATTGATGACGATAATTGTCTTAACGGTGACGATGGCACAGGCACAAACGTAACTTCTTCGGCGACGTAACTTCGGCGGCATCATCTTAAATTAAAAACAGACATACAAATACATAATATTGTTTACATGAGTACCTATATATCTCCTTGTGTTGAAGAAACTGATTTATCTATCTATGAATAATTATTTATATTTATACAAATTAGAGTATCTGTTTGTAATATTAAAATAACCGCTTTTCACTAAATGCTTATGGGTGTTAGCCATACCAATATTTCGCTTGTGGAAATTTTGGGATTGAGTCAGCCGATATTCTTTTAGACTCAATTTTCACTTGATATGCATTCGGTACAGAAAAAACTCAGCCATTGTTTGTTCAATGTGAGTCGGATATGCATTTTACAATTTACATTGGAATAGCAGTGGCGCCATCTTTCGAATATTAGCCATTTATATGGGTTAAGTTCGGGTGTAACGGAATATATATCTCAATAGAAGATATGTCAATGAAATTATATGAGAATATTTCGATTTTTATTACCGAAAAATATAATCGGTAATAAAAATTATATTTATTGTATTAGTTATGTTGACTTTAATATAAAATAACAAGAAGCAATGAAAATAAGTTAGTATATGATCTTTAATATAAATTAATAAGATACCAATTATAATTGTGATTCTTTCATGCTTCTTTCGGCTAATGAGTGATGAGTTCTTTCGTAACATGTTTGTACGTAGGTTGACTTTTCTACTTCGGGATTTGACAACCCTAGTATTGCAATCTGGCAACTCCCACTTTATCGTAAAGTTTGAAATTTTTAATGCTATACAAACTCAAAACATTTTGACAAACGAGCGCTATTTGTGTTGTTTACAGCAACTTAAAATATTCATCTTGCCAAAAAATTGAATTCTTTTTTACAACTTTCGACGTTAGTTAAGTATAGGTATATATTGCAAGATCGTCATGTTACCTATCATGAAATACAGGCATTAGTAGGACCAGCATACATTCAATATTGCATGAACATTTGACTGTAACACAAATTTGTTAGCGGTGCTTTAAAGCACGATTATGACATGGTGACCGTTGATGAATCGTGGACTTACGCATATTAGCCCGAAAGTAATTAGCAGTCGTTTCAAGATGAGTCGAATCCCACAAAAGCTGTTTGCGCACGTAGCACTCCCAAGCAAATGGAAAAACTGGACTTGTCGGAACCATACCAATAGAACAATGCGGAGCAGTAAATTCTGAGTGGTACACAACCATTTGTTTGCCAGTTGTCTTTCAAGAGTTCAAGAAAACCAATTGCCGATAAACGATCGATCTTCGCCAGGACAATGCGAGCGACGTCGACTAAAACAACTGCATTTTTGAGTACTCAAAAAATCTATTTGATGAGTCATCCACCGTATAGTCCTGACTTAAGACCGAATGTCTTTTATTCTCGTACGTAAAAGATAAACTAAGAGTTCAACGTATTTCCGACATCTGAACAGGCGGTTGGTGTGTTCATAAGTGTATAGATTTTATTGGAGAATATTTTGAGAAACAGAAAAGCGATTTTTGATAAATAATATTTGTGTTTGTTCTTTAATCCCGAAATATAAGAGCAACCCTCGTACTTACGCAACAGGTTGTTACAGAGTTGAATAACGGTTGTTTGTATCACCTAAAGCTATTCGAGATAGATGTGAAGTTATATACATATATATAAGTGATCAGGATGACGAGTCGAGTTGAATTTCGGGTGACTGTCCTTCCATGTAAACAAAACCGTGAGTAAGAATTGAGATATCTTGATGGAGCTTGGAAATTGGAAACTTGGCCATTGCCACGGCCACAAAACGCCTTTAATCAAAAACCTATAAATGGCCTTAAGTAAACTCCATAAGAAGATACAAATTTGGTGTTTGGTACAACGTATCACATTAGGGTAGGGCATATGTGGCTTTCAATGTACATTAGAGTGCACATTAATATGTCCCAAGGTATAAGGAAAAATGTTTTCCTCGAAAAATAAATCCCATACCTTCAATGTTTTTTTTTCTAAATTACCTTATTAGTATATATAAAAAAACTTATTGCGGATGAATCATAAGAATCCGTGCCGACTTGATACCGCACATAATATTTAAATTTTTGTACCGGGTAAATAGATGTTCGAGCTTATTTAGTTAATAAACCACTACATATCCCAAATATACGCTGAAAATTTTGAAAAATGCCTCAATACTAGCTCCCTCATCAATTAGTGACATATATCTAGCGCCGCTAATAATTTTGGATGAAGTCTTTCGGCATTCATTTTTGTGTTGAAAGCACTCGACCTGGGTTGACCAATCTTCTAGCAACGATATTATGCCGGCGTTCGAAACAGATTATATTTATATTACCGCTTCTCTTCCTCAATATTCTTCAGGCGCGGCCTTTCCGCTTTATCGATTGTTAATGTTTTTGGTGACTTACTCACTTCATCTAAAAGACCCAGTCGACCTGGCTGCCGTTGTCGTTGCACGAAATGCTTATCTTCATTTGTTTTCAATAATTGAAGCGTATCGGCGTGTGCAATATTAAACAAATTGTCTAAGTTCCTGACAAACTCTTCTCGCTGCTGTCTTGGGGGTTTTGTGCATTATTTTTTGCAACTCCCTTAAACTTTGATATAAATTCACAAGTTTCTTTACACCAATAAGAAAAGATTTTGTAGTAATACGAGCTCATTCTCAATATATAATGTTCTCGCGAATACTGATATCTTAATTTATAGTAATTTCACTTGTCAAGTATTGTGGGATAACACTCCTAAATCTTGTTCATTAGAAGGAAGTTTTGAACCTTTATTTGATGTTTTGCATCTCCTATTAAAAATATATTTTTCTTAAAACTGCGTATTTTAAGTTGACATGTTGATTGGACGAAAATTGTGTGTTTAATGTATAATGATGATAAAACGGGCCGGTATTAAAATTGGACAATGGTCGTGGCACTGCCCATCTTTAGGGGAAACCCCATATATCAGGACCTG
Organism: Bactrocera oleae; assembly: GCF_042242935.1. NCBI lineage: Eukaryota > Metazoa > Arthropoda > Insecta > Diptera > Tephritidae > Bactrocera > Bactrocera oleae. The sequence goes on along the minus strand of NC_091537.1, from coordinate 52,756,988 downwards.
CTCCTATATTACCGTGGGAAAATGAACGAAATCAAATCACAACCACGCCTACTTCCTATACAACAAAATTTTTAATTCCTGATTCTATCACTTTCCAGTATACAAATCAAGCACTAATCAGGATATCGGGATAAAACTTTAACATCTCGAGAAAAAAAATTGCAAAATCGGACCATAACTTATCAAACCCCCACATACCATATGCTTGCATTAGGAGCAGTGGCGTAGCGTGCCTTGTCAGGGCCCCGTATAAAAATTTTTTTGGAGGCCCCTATATGGAGGTAAAGATTTTTCACAAAAGAAAAAAAATATTGTGAGAAGAAATATTTATTTATCACATAATTTACCCATTTTACAAATAAAAATCGAATTTTAAATATTCACTCTCCTTGCCTTTTTTTCGGCAAACTGATTTATTAAATCATTTGTGGCTGATGATGATTTTAGTTTTTCTAAAGTTTCTGCCTCTATGGACAATAGTGAGATGTCTGACAACCGTTCTTGTCCCATCGAAGTTCTTAAGTAATTTTTTATTAGTTTTAATTTTGAAAAACTTCTTTCTGCCGTTGCGGTTGTAACTGGAAGGGTCAAGAATAAAAAGCATGCTGTGATTACCTCGGGAAAACTGGATACAAGACTATTGAATTTTACTAGCAATAATTCAATGAGTTCTTTAATGGAATACATTTTTTTAATTTCAGAATTTAAGCATGTTTTTAGAGCCTTTAATTGGTCACAAAGCAGACAGTTTTCCGGAAGCGTTTAATATCTCTTCGCTTGAAGAAGATAGGAGTTTCTCCGGTTGTAATATTTCGAATATACTACTCAGGTTGCTAAGGCTCTGAAATCTTTCTTTAGTTTGAGAAATTAATATATCTAAACAGCAATAGTATACATTGACTTTGAAATAGGATTCCGGGTCGGAAATTCTCTCGTCTTGTGATAACTCATCAAAAAAACGCTTCGTTATCTTTCGCCTACTGTTATTAAAAACAGTTGTTACCCCCTACTCTTTTGCTAAATCTTTGGATTCATTTAGCAAACTATTAAATGAATTCTGATTTCTTAATTGGCACAATCTATTTAAAAGATTACTTAATAAAATACTAGATTTCTGTAAGTCATTATTTTCATGCTGTAGAGCTTTAGAAACAGGATTAATAATTTCAAATAGTAAAGAAAAAAATGTAACGAGCACTAAGAAATCAAAACTCTAAAATATTAAATATACTTTTACATTCTTCACGTTCATCTTTTTTATTTGAAATTAAATTTAGTTGGTACAAAGTTTTCATGATTAGTAAACAATTTTTCTTTACTGCTAATAAAGCGTCGTTCCTAGAAGACCATCTGGTAGGACATACCTTTTTAAGGGTAATCAAATATTTTTCAGATGAATCGTCACTTAGCATAGCCCAACGTTTTATACTATTGCCAATAAAAGTATATATTTTTTCTAAATTATCGAAAAAAGTCGATACTTCACGAACATGTCTCGCAGCATCGTTCAAAACTAAGTTTAAAGCGCGCGCGTGCGTTAAAGCGCATAATCGGCATTTGGAGCATGCTCTTTTATTAAGGTTTGTAATCCTCCATACACACCCGACATAACGTTTGCTCCATCGTATCCCTGTCCTCTACATTTAGTCAAATCAATTAGATATTCTTTAGTCAAATTTAAAATGACAGTTTTCAGACCTGCAGCACTGCAATCGGTTACTGCTATAAATCCTAAAAAGGACTCACAGATTTTTATTTCTTTAGGCACATTATCATCATTTTCTGTAACCGAGATATATCGAAAAACTACAGATAGTTGGTCAATTTTTGACAAGTCTTGTGTTGTATCCAGAATTATTGTCAGAAATGGAGCTTTTTTAATTTCTGAGATAATATTGTTCCTAACGGTGGTACCAAGCAAACTAATAATTTCGTTTTGAATCGTAGGGCTTAAATAATTTATTTCACCTTTCGGTTTTAGAAGAAGTTCTTTTAAAGTTGCATCATAGTTAGATAGCAGACGTGAAATTGCCATAAAATTGCCAGAATCAGAATCATGCCCCCTCAAAGGTAGATTACAAGATACTAAAGTAATTATAACATTAATTATACGATGCAGTACATCTCTCCAGAATGTAATTTTACTATCGATTTCACTTTTCAATAGAGTATCGATGGTATTTCCTTGCAACCAATTATTATAAGAGAGTGAGGCACTAATATGCTGCTGTGACTTTTCATGGTCAAGAATAGTTTGTGTGAAATTGCTTCTAACCGAAACACCGTTAACCCAAGCAGAGGAGTACGATTTGTTTTGACGATCTGCTAATAACCAACAGAAGTGACAGTACGGTTTGTTTAAAACGTTAGAATAACATAACCATGGTCTTATAATTTTTATGCCTGCCTGATTGAAATATGAATAATATTATAATAAGCCGAAAAAGGTCGGTTCGTTTCTGAAACTTTTGGAAATGGTCCTTGTGGTTTAAATGGACATAATTTAAAAATTATTTTTCGTTCGCATTTAGTTAAATTGTCACCAAAATTTCCTCTATCTGATGAAATTATATTACAATCTGCAGATATATCAGAATCGTTGACTTGGGGTTCCTCGATTTCTGGATGGACATCCGATAAAGTATGTGCTTGGCTTTCTTCTATTTCCGGATGGATAATTGACGAAGAACATGCTTCAGAAGAATCTAAAAATAAACGAGTAATTGTTAAAAAATAAATACGAATGCCTTGATACTAAACTAAAAAGAGTTATATATAAATAAATAACGTTACTAAGGGTCACAGTTAGAGAGTGTTCAGTTCAGACGCAAACAGACTCTACGCGGATTGTGCTCGTACCTATTAGTAGATACAAAATCACCTGCAGCCCGTCCGTGCATTACTATACACCTGCGTGCTATTTAAACGCAGCGCGTAGTGTAGTGGCTATACAAAACGAGAACCCGAAACCGAGTCTGCACATCTGAAGTTCTCAACACGCAATTAACGATACGATACGGACTGATAGACAAACAACAAAACAAATCGATCCTATAGATAAGTTAGAATTTTGTTTTTTTTTAATCAAGGCACGGAACCCTAAAAACAGTATAATTGTAAAAATCGAGGGGGGAGACCACTTTTTGTGACGCACAGATGGACAGACCGAAATTAAAAGATTTCCTTGTTTATCACTACGGGCCCCTAATAAATGGGTTGGGTAGTACTTACCTTTCCAATCTAAATCACTCACAGTATCTTGTCTCTGAAAAAATGAAGAAATTTTGGGCACTTTTTTTATAACCTCGTCCCTTTTCTGTTTAATTTTTCTTTTCTCAGCGCAGCTTTCTTTTACAAATCGCTACTAATACTGCTAAACCAGAAGAACATTATTGTTTGTACTGAATTACAATGTAATGCACATTTATATAAAGCGCGTAAATAAACAGTGCACTGCACTCCGTGGTTTAACATCCAATGCAAAGTACAGCAACGTACACGTACATCGCGATATCGATGAAGGATTCCCGGGGATTCCCCGCTGAGTTGAAGATGAAGTAAGAAAAACGGGGAAGTCCCGCAGACCGCCATAACGATGTAGAGTGTTGCCAACTTTTGAACGCACGCTTAAGGCGGCAAAAAAAGGAATTGCTTAGAATTTTGTCATTTGTAAAATAAAATAAATTAGAAAGTTTTTATTATTTTTCCTTACACACTTTGGGGGCCCCGTATAATTGATACGGCAAATACGGCGGTAGCTACGCCCCTGATTAGGAGCCAATTTCGATTAGTAGTTTGTTTTTGACCACAGAAAAGGTTTGTCACGTTTTTGTGTGCTCTTCGATTTTTGACTTTTGTAAGAAATGGATCAAAGAATATGTATTGAATTTTGCGTTAAAAATGTAATAAAGTGCTCCAAGGCACTTGAAATGTTGACTATGGCATTGGGTAGTCCACTTTGCCTCAAAAAAGTGTTTATAAGTGGTACAAGCGCTTTACTGAAGGCCGAGAAGATGTTGATGACGATGAGCATCCTAGAGGTGCGATCACGTCAACAAGCGAAGAAAACATCGAAATTGAAAATAGTTGAGTGTCTATTACGGAAGTTGTAGAGGATGTTGGCATATCCCCATGTAGATTGTAATTGTAGAGCAGTCCTCGAGATATGGGTTTCACCTAAATATGAGCAGTACCAGGCCCATTGTCCAATGTGGATACCGGCTCCTAATGCTAAACATATTTGTTTTGAACAAGTTTGGCTGATTTACCATAACTTAAGTGGCTTGAGGGTTATTTACATTAAACCTATTAACTGCAGCAGTAAAATATACTTAGACCGTAAGTAATACAGTAATCGTCTGCCACGAGGTAATAACTCACAAAATGGTCTGCCATTAATTTTGGGCGTTGCATTTATTGTACCCCTTAATCTGACTAAACTGCAGCTTTGTTTAAAGACTTAAGAAATTTTTCTAATTTTCGTACCTGTATTACCTTAGTGACGTCATACTACCTTCGCTTGGCGTAATGGCTTCCGGTTTCATGTAAGGCAGGTATAGGATAATCTTTTAGCAAAATATTACTATTGGTACAGTCTGCCGTCCACTGGCTTTTAGACTACAACCGATATAATGAATTCCGCCATTCTAGCTGACTTTAAGCCGTTTATATATGTGAGATTTTAAATGTTTTCATAAATACAAGTATAATGTGGTGAGTCACTGAATATGAATGAAATCGGTGTGGCCCGTGGTCTAAGTTTATTATCATTCATTTTTTTCTCATATACCCATATGTTAAATGTAACCGCTTTGGTTAAGTTTAAATGACATACATATGTATATCTTATTTGAATTAAATGGTTTCATTCTCGGATATGAGGCAAAATATAGTAATGAGACTAAGTGAGTCTATGCCCTCTAATATAAGTTAATAAGATACCAAACACAGTTGTAATCCTTTCACTCTTTCTTCGAATAATGAATGTTAACTTCCTTTGCAACATTTTTTTATATAAAGTTTAGCCAAGATCTAAAAGTATTTCCCCGGCTTTGGTCCTTACGAGAGTATAAAATGTTCGGTTATTTCCGAACTTATTGCATCTGGTGGTTTCTTCCTCGTGTAACGACATTGTGTGGGCGGTTCAAAGATCCATTTCGTTTATTCATTCAGATTTTTATATATAATATGTATGTGTATAACACTACACCTATTTTAATTAGTTTTAGCAGTTACAAACAACTGTTGGTTGATTAGACTCTGTGCAAAATGTTTTTAGATTATAAAAAGTATAAGCGGTTATAAAGTTTAATAATTATACCCTGAACAGGGTATATTAAGTTTGTAACACCCAGAAGAAAACGTCGGAGACCCTATAAAATAAGTATGTGCATAAATGATCAGCATGATGAGCTGAGTTGATGTAGCCATGTCCGTCTGTCTGTATATATACAAACTAGTCCCACAGTTTTTAAGCTATCGATCTGAAATTTTGCACCTGAAGTCTGAGCACTATAGCATATAGCTGCCATACAAACTGTACAATCGGAATCAAGTACTTGTATGGACAACCCTTTCATTTGATGAGATATCTTCACGAAATTTGGCATGGATTATTATTTAAGGCAACAATATATTCTCCACTGATATTGTTCATATCAGATCACTATATCATATAGCTGTCATACAAACTGAACGATCGGAATCAAGTGCTTGCATGGAAAGCTTTTTTATTTGACGAGATATCTTCACGAAATTTGGCATTGATTATTATTTAAGGCTATAATGCAATCTCCGAAGAAGTTGTATAGAAGGTATGAATAGCATATAGCTGTCATGTTAACTGAACGATCGAAATAAAGTGCTTGCATGGAAAACTTTTTCATTTGACGAGGTATCTTCATGAAATTTGACATGTATTATTATTTAAGGCAACAATGTATTCTGCACAGATATTGTTCAGATCACTCTATCATATAACTGCCATACAATCTGAACGATCGAAAGGGTGTTGCAGCTTCAGTGCAACCGAAGTTAACGTGTTTTCTTGTTTTCGTTTTAATGTTAATAGTCAAATATTCATGCATGTGAATTCGTTCACTTTCCTTAACCCTTATGTTAGTAACCAACTTTACCGACGTCTTTTAGCAACCGGGTACCGTTTTTTTCTTCAAATATTAATAATCAGTGACAATTTAAAGAAAAAAGTAATAATAATAACGTAGAATCATGAATGACATCTGAAACCTATTTGGGACACTCCAGGTAGTCGGCCGGCTTTTATTGTTCGGAGCAAAGCAGATGATGTTCGAGAGAGAAAGAAAAACTCAAGGTTATTTCTTTGTTTTCTATCGCGCACTAGATTCGAGCATTTTTTAGTATGTTACAGATTTTTTGTGGGATCAGACGTGTTTCATTTGGTGTTCTCTTGACAGTGAAAAATAAAGCTATGGAACAGTTATCGAGAGCTGACTATGCTCGGTAAGTAAACGTTACATATATTTAACATTTGTAAATATTTTAATTACAATTTTGTTCAATATAATTGTAATTATTTACGACGTATAACACATAATATTTATTTCATTAGGTTAAGTGCAACCGAAAGGAATGCGTACTTGAGGAAAACACGACAGTGATTCGAGTAGGGTTCCTGATAGCTAGACATCAAAATCAACAAGGTAATTCAGTGCGTGACCAACCAGAAAATTTTCAAGACACAGAAGAAATCGCTGAAGAGAATTCAGCAGTAGAAGAAGAAGAAGTTAAGAGTTTGCGAGAGTTAGGATGATGACAATGAAGTGAAACAGCTGAGCCTGAAGGTAGTAAAATATTTGTTCTTAGCAATGATTGAAATAATAATTATTTTTCTTAAATAATTAATTAATGTTGTTATTATTATTTTAGGAAGAGCTTAAGAACCATGTGGGAGTTTTATTGCCAAAGATAAAACAGTGTGGAACAAAACTCCACTAACTCAGCATCAGACCGCAGCTCATAATGTTGTACGCCAGCGGAGTAGGCCTCATCGCAGTACGGAAACGTTGTCAATTAGCGAGACTTTCAAAAAAATATTTACTTACGAAATGGTTGATAAAATCGTCCGTCACACTAATAAAAAAGCTGAAACAATTTTCCAAGAGTACAATCCGAACCATACAAACTTACAGCATCAATGGAAACCCGTTACGATACCCGAAATTTATTGGTTCTTCGGAATCTTGATTTGTGCTGGAGCAAATAATTCGAATACAGATCATGACATGTGGCAATCCAATTCTTGTCCGAACAGCTTTATCGATACCGTACTGGATTTACTCAATATATTCTATCGAAACCAGCTAAGTATGGTATAAATATCTGGTGGATTTGTGATGCAGAAAATGCATATCCTTTGCAAAGGATTATGTACCATGGTAAAACAGATAATACTCGAGAAAAAAATCAGGGTGAAAGAGTAGTGAAAGAATTGGCGGCTCCGTACCGAGGTAGTGGTAGAAACATCTGCATGGAATATTACCATTGTTGGCATGCTAAAAAATAATGAATCTTACATCTCTAGTGTTATGATAGCGAATAAGACACGGGAGCAGTATTCCACAGTTTTTGGATTTCAGGAAAAGGTTACCATGTGTTCCTACGTTCATAAAAAAAAAGAAAGCTGTCATTCTGATATCTACAATGCATTCAGATATATCAGTTGATGATGACGCTAAATGAAAACCAGAAATAATAAATTTTTTTGATAAATATTAAGCTAAGTGAAGAACTTGCATTACCGATGATTGAACATCGCACGGCGAGTCCACGAGTAATGACCTACTTCTCAACAAAAATGCCATTGAAAGTGTATTAAACCATATCCTGACAGAAACAGTCGTGATAAATCCTGGTGCAGAGACTCCAAAAGATAAAACCGGAAGGAAAAAAGTAACAGGATCTTGTCATGTCTGCAATGCTTTGCCAATAAGAAGACGGCGAAAGACACGTAAGGCCTGTGCCAATTGTCACCAACCTGTGTGTGACGAGCACTCATTTAAAGGGTGTACAATATATTCAATGTCATTAATTATAAAAAAAAGGGTGATATTTCTTTATTTTTTTTAATAAAATTTAGTTGCATTCATTAATAGAAATTATATACAATTTTTTTCTTATGCTTTCCACTGTGTACCCGGTTGCTAATAGGGTGATGGCTAGAGTTTAAGCTTATTTAAAAAAAAAATAAAAAATAAATCAATTAAATGAACTCACAAATAGCTTTCTTTTAAGTTAAAAAACGACGACTTGAGAGCTTAAAATGAAATACTGAATTTTGTTTAAGCTATTCACACAAATACACCGCGGTTGGTACCCTGTTACTAACGTAAGGGTTAAAGTAATATTAATCGATGCATATTGTTGTTGTTGTTGTTCTACCGGCAGGATTCTACCGAGTTGACAGTCCTTGGCCGGAATAAATCCGGGTCCGTTCCGGTTACGTAGACCCGACTGTCGTGAGAACGGTGTATATTGTTGTCAATGAATATGACGGCTAGGGTAGTAAATTTTAGTATCATCACCTACTGTTAACAAAAAAATGCTCGCTGATATCTCACATATTTACCAGTTATAAAACTTAAAGTCAACCGAATGTTTGAAAATCCATATATATTAGGGTTGCCTTTTATATTTCGGGATGAGAGAACAAAGACAAATTCATCGAAAATCGCTTTTCTGTTTCTTAAAATATTCTCCAGTAAAATCTTTATAAATACTTTTGCATGTTGATCCAATTGTCGAATTTGTCACTCTGATTATGGTAGCTCCAAAACATGCGTTGGACATGTCCAGTTTTTCCATTTGCTTGGAAGTGCTACGTACGCAAACAACTTTTGTTCCACTCATCTTGAAATACCCATACAGTCGACTGCTGTTTTCTTTCGGGCTCATACGGGTAAGTCTACGATTCATCAATGGTCACGATGTCATAGACGTGTTTCGAAGCACCGCTACCGTATTTTTTTTATTGTTTTGTGTGGATCCAACGTGAAAAAATTTTTTTTACAGTCAAATGTTCATGCAATATTAAATGTATGCTGGTCCCACCTAATGTAATGCCTCTATCTCATGATAGGTAACATGACGATATTGCAATGTCAGTTTACGCACAGCATCAATCGCATAAACAACAACTTATACTCTCGCAACCTGTGGCTACATAATATAATAGTATTGTTCACCTAACGGTTGTTTGTATCACCTAAAACTAATCGAGTTAGATAAAGGGTTATATTATATAAATATATAAAAATGATCAGGATGAAGAGGCGAGTTGAAACCCGGGTGACTGTTTGTACGTCCGTTCGTGCAAGCTCTAACTTGAGTAAAAATTGAGATATCTTTATGAAACTTGGTACACATATTTCTTGGTACCGCAAGACGGTTGGTATTGCAGATGGGCGTAATCTGACCACTGCCACGCCCACAAAACGCTATTGATCAAAAACAAATAAATTGCCATAGCTAAGCTCCACAACAAGGTACAAGACTGTTATTTGGTATACAGGATCCCATTGCAGTGGGGCATTTTCAGTTTAAAATTTGTTTAAAAAGTGGACGTGGTACCTCCCCCTAATAGGTTTAATGCGCATATCTCCTAAACCGCTAAAGCTGTAATAACGAAATTCACTGTGAACAAATGCTTTTAGCACCTCTATCGACAGCGTGAAAATGCGCGATAAACCAAGCCTTGCATTTTTATCTCTGGGATGGTATGAGACGACTTTATAGTAACCACGTTCAAAATTAGACAGTGGGCGTGGCACCGCCCACTTTTAGGTGAAACCCCATATCTTGGGATCTGCTTAATTGATTTCAAATTCCGAATTTAATATAATAAAAAATAGCTAACCGAGAACCAAATTCGATATAAAACATTCTTCTCATATTTTTATGTTATAGTGCGAAAATAGCCGAAATCGGATTACAAACACGCCTATTTCCCATATAACACTATGAAAATCAAGCAAAATATATATATTATCTCAAACGAGTATACCGTTTGACTTTGCGAGAGTATAAAATGTTCGGTTCCATCCGAACTTAGCCCTTATTTCTGTAATAGTCGCAAGATCATTGCTGCAACGCTTATTTATTGATATTTTTTTTCTTTATTGAGTTATTGAATACTACAAGGTGCTTTCGAAAGTAAACAGGACTTTTAAAAAAAAGAAGAAAACAGATGGTTTTATTGGCAAAATCAATTAATTTTATTTAAAATAGTCTCCTTCTGTTGTAATACAGCTTTTTTCACGGTCCAAAAGCATGTCGAACGAGTGTTTTACCTCGTTGCCCGGTATGGCCGCCAGTATGCCGGTGCAAGCCTTTTGAATGGCCTCCACGCCTGCATAACGCTTTCCGTTCATCAGCAAATGCATTTTTCCGAAAAGGTAGAAGTCGCACGGTGCCATATCAGGTAAATACGGGGAGTGGTTGATTGTTAAAATGTGATTTTTGGTCAAACAATCGGCCACAAGCGTCGATCGATGAGACGGCGCATTATCGTGCAACAAATGCCAACTTCCATCTTCGCGGTATTCGGGCCGAACACGTCGAATACGGCGCACCAAACGCTTCAAAAATCCAAGGTAGAATACCGTTTTGGCCGGGTGGAACAAATTCTTTGTGAACAATACCCTTGGAATCATAAAAACAAACCAGCATTGTCTTTACTTTTGACTTCTCCAGGCGCGATTTTTTCGGTTTCGGCTCATTTCTCATTTATGTCCTCACGGCCACTTTGAAAACGTTGAAACCACTCGTGCACTCTGCTACGGGATAAGCAATCATCGCCAGAAACTTGTTTCATCAATTGAAACGTTTCGGTAAAAGTTTTACCAATTTTAAAACAAAATTTAATGTTGGCTCTTTGTTCGAAGCTCATTTTCGCACCGATGACAAAAACGTACTGACACTTAAAACAACTTCACTTCCAATAGATGAAATGTCATGAAATTTTTACTGGAAGTTGACAAAGGATTGCAGATTCTAACGCACTAGTCGACATATAGATGGCGCTACTAGAGTTTACTTTTTTACTGTTTACTTTGGAACGCACCTTGTATAATAAGGGAACTTCTCATAAATATGTACATCTACCTAAGTTATGCATTTCGAAATTTATTGGGGGATGGTAGTGTCGTAGCAGTATGCCGTGTTGTTAAAAAAAGGTTGTAATGTGTACCTTAAAAAATGTTCGTTCTTGTACCATTAGGCAAACCCATATTGTAATAAAACTTGATTGTGAAAGTGTAAAAAAATTTCATTGGATACATATACTACGTATATAATGTGAAAATATAATGTATGCTTGCTTTTGATAACAAACGAATATATTATTTTGCAGAAGCTGATAAGAAGTCGGATTGCCTTTTGACTAATATAAAGCGAAATATATGCCCATACAATACTATAATGAACCGAAATTTACCACAGTAAGTAATCATATTTTTAACTAACTTACCGGAACGGTACATTTTGAGGTGCATGTTTAACATATGTATACATAGAAAACAAGTAAGTAAGTAGTATACTTACAAGATTCTAACGCACTAGTCGACATATAGATGGCGCTACTAGAGTTTACTTTGTTACTTTTTTACTGTTTACTTTGAAACGCACCTTGTATGTATATGATTCAGAATATAAATATGACAGTATTATACATATTATATCATGCTACCAATATTCCTCTTGATTATAAAATATCATTCAGTCTTTATTTTAGCAGCATTCAACCTCTGTAATACCAAGAAAAAAATTCTTAGACAATATTTTTTAGAATAATCTTAAATAAAACACTTAAAATTCGCCTCAAGAAAAGCTTGCGAAAATCGACTATCCCAGTTTTTTGACAACATGGACGACGGTTTCTATGAAAGTGGTATCATGAAATTACTTTCAAAACGACAACAATTTATCTAAAAAAACATTGCATATTTGACCTTAATAGGATCATTAACTATACTTAATAAAACCTTAAATTTGATACAATTATGAAGTTCTTTTTACTAGATTTTATGTAACGCAAACTGTTCAAATCGAATTTTGTATCGGCGAGGTGTTGGTGAGGCGTTCCTTTGGGGTCGCCTGACTGCGCCGCGGCGGTGGGAGGCAGTTAGTCGACCACCGTCGCTCATCGCGGTGAGGTGAAGAAGCGTGTGATATGCCTTACCGCACATTTGACACAGGCCCTCAGACTCGCATGCAGTTGTTGCATGGGTGTGCGTCAAACAATTGAGGCAGTGTTCGTGTGCCTTGGCAGTTAACTGTCGTTGGATGGGTGACATACGTTTGAATATGACGACAAAGCATGCTTCGAAGGCGGTTCAGCTCCGCAGACAGCGATATTGATGTGGATAGTGGGCGCGTGCCCCTACGAGGAGCGATTGAAGAGACTGAGATAGCCGTGGTTCGGAGCACTGTATTTGCCCCAGGACGTGGCCCATTAACGTCGAAACGTATTGTTGGCGCTGGTGCATCTTCGTTCATAATTATCTATATGGGAAAAAAATTATTTAGACTGATTGATTTAGATATTTGTGCCACGTTATGTCAGGTTGATCAACCTTTTAAGGGATTTAGTTTATTATCAGATGTGGGTAAAAAGCATAACTTTACGAGCGGTCTAGTTAGTGTTCCGATTTGCGTACGGAGATCGACTACTTGGATGTGATCATCAGAGCCATGGTGAAAGTTTTCTATGCGGCCAGGCCGCCAACCTTTAACGCCTTTTCTGGAGCTTTCCAGCGGTACCTTTTGTAGTGGTCCTTTAGATACTCTTCTTTTAATCGGCGAATAAAATTATGATGGAGAATTTTGGTTCTTTCCCATGGGCTTAATAAGTAGAGTGACTCCACGCATGGCTCAGGTATGGCTAAAATCGACGCCTTTGAGAAAATGTCCCGCAGTTAGGGGGGCGAAATTGTGAGGGATTTTGCTAGAGGATTGTGGTTGGCCGGGAATAAGGAACGGAATCAATTCGAATTAATAGTGTCGTGAATTCTTCATAATTAAATTTGTAATTTCCAGCTACCTTTATGGAGTGGGATTTGAAGCTTTTTACCGCTGATTCTCATAAACCACTAATATGAGGAGCACTTGGGGGGTTATACTGCCAATTAATGCCTTGAGGAGCGTACTTATGTACAATCTCCGTTGAGACTTGTTTGATAACGTCCACAAACTGTTCAGTGTCTCTTTAGGCTCCAATAAGAATTTTTCCGTTGTCACTCGTTATTTTTGAGGAAAAATTACGCCATCCGTCGAAGTGAGCGAATGCCGCGATAAAAGCCTCTGTCGTCAGATTTGTACACAGCTCAAGGTGAACAGCTTTTGTCGTAAAACAAACAAAACGGCCAAATAGCCTTTCATTAAGGTGGAAGACCTTTACATTGAAGCCTTTATCTGGAAAGTTCCAGCAAAATCAACACCTGTTATTGTAAAAGGCAGAGCGAAGTTGCAACGTTTAGGTGGAAGTGTTGCCATTGTCTGCGTTCTAATTTTTTTCTTGTACGTTATGCAATCCATGCACATGTAAATGCACTTCTTTATTTGAGGTTTAAGTCGGGGAATATAAAACTCTTGGAGGAATATTTGTTACATGAGGCGGTGCTCGGCGTGTAGCATTGGTATGTGGACATAATTTAGGTATAACGTGATTATGGGATGACGTTCGTTGTATGTCAGTCATTAGCTGAACTTTCCAGAAATGGGCTTAGTACTAAAAGTGAGGTCTTTTAATCAATCGGCTTCGAGTCTCTTAGCAATGATATTTCTCGGCTGAACTAGTGCACTTGAGCAGATGCGTCATTGAATCGCATCGGGGGTATATTGGAGGTGCTTCCTTTACTTTAATTCTGAGTCGCTCTATAAGTTTGATCATGTGGCCAAGAATCGGGAGATTAATTGTTAATCATTGGAGTTCAGTCCACCAGAGAGTGGAGGTGGCAAGATTCTGGGGCTTGCACCCTCTTGTATCTAGAATGGCAGAATAATCAGCACTGGATACATGTCGTCAAATGCAAATATATGAAATATACGTCTTCCATGCATGTGGTGGTTTTTCTAAGCAGGCTAGTACAATTTCTTAATTGGACCATAGATATAATTTATATTGTGCCATGTTTAAATGCGTTTGTACGATGGACACAAGTATGGCGAGTAGTGGCTCTCCACATAGTTCAAGTCGTGGTAGACTTATTGTGTTTAAAGTAGCCACTTTTGCTTTTTCTACTAGTAAGTGGCTTGTGGTCGCAGTGCCGTTCGACTCTGTGCTCTGGGGCATAATTTACCCAACATGAGATTTGTATCCGTGAGATATCATTCAGATTACACGCGGACCACTTTTCTAAACGATGTTGTTCTACTTGACTTTTCACTTGTATCGTAATTGGCGAAAGCCATTCTGCGGAGTCGAAAAGTTTTGCCACAGAAAATAAAATTTATCGCTTTGTTATGGCGGATAATGCAGCTATTGACTCCGTAGTGTATGAAATGGTCAGATATCACATTCCTTTTCGAATTTAAGGAAATTCGTATCTAATAAATTTTAATTTGGTATATTTTAAATATAAAATATTATGGTGGTTCGCCGTTATCTTTTTCAACGGAAACTCTGCGGTTTTGAGGGCTTGTATATCAATGATACTGTGACTTCCAGACAGGATATCGTCTACATAAGTTTGTGTTTTTAACACTTCGTTTGCCAGAGGAAATTCTTACATTGTATTTCCTGCCAATTTATGGAGTGT